>NC_074722.1:10487388-10574888 GCF_947242115.1 Biomphalaria glabrata
AACAGAAGGATGACATTGGTGATTTCCTGAAAAGATATGAGGCAAAAATGTCTACATTTAATATGCCTGAAGAAGAATGGTCTGAAATACTGATAGACTTTGTTCATGGTCAAGCTCTAACAATATGCCAAAATCATGACCATCATATTGATGATAGCTATCAGGTTTTAAAAAGAGAGTTATTAAATGCATATGGTCATAATGCTACAACTTTTAGAAAGAAATACTTTGACAATATACCATCATTAGGAATAGAACCCCAAACTACCATTAATATGGAAAAGGATTTTTTCAATAAGTGGGTAAAATTAGAAAAAGTGAATAACTCTTATGAAGGATTAAAAAATTTTATTCTAGTGGACAACTTTGTAAATAAATGTGATCCTCAGTTACAATCTTTTATTAGAGAAAGAAACCCAAAAACTATAGATGAAATAACAGAAATAATGAGAGTATACAAAAATGCCTATCCAAATAAACCATTTTCTGATAGGGATAAGAGCAAAGTAGATTTAATAGGATACACCAAAGAAAATGTTGATAGAAGTAGAAATAGAAACAGATCAAATAGTGGAAATAGAAAATATAGTGAAATAACCTGTTTTAAATGTCAAGGAAAAGGTCATATAGCAGCTAACTGTAGAAGAGGGAATAGTAGGTCTGGAAGTAGAAATAGATACAATGAACAAAATAACAGTAGATATAGGAGTAGAGATAGGAATGACAGGGAAAATTACAGAAATAGGAGTTACAGTAGGGAATACAAAAATAAAGGTACAGATAGGGTATATTTCATGGAAGGAAATAGGAACAATTTTGCAGTGTACCCAGGGTTTGTAGATAGAATTCCAGTGGAATTAATCAGAGATTCAGGTTGTAACACTTTGGCAGTAAAAACTAAATTTGTCAAACCTCATTGGTATAAAGGGTTTACTAAGAAAGTAGAATTAGCAGATGGCACTGTAAGGGAATTTAAAGCTATAAGGGTGTACATTGAAACTCCATTTTTCACTGGTTATTGTGATGGCATTGCAATACCAGAAATGAGATATGATATGTTAGTAGGAAACATAAAAGGAGTTAAAGAATGTTCAAGAAAAGAATTAGAAGACTGGCAAAACAAATACAAAAACATAAGACAAAATCATGGAAACATAGAAACACAAAATATAACAAGTATGGTAATAACAAGATCAATGGATAAAAAAGATGAGAAACAGGAAAATACAATAAATGTAATAAGTAATGATAAAGAAAAAGAAACCAGTAATGTAATACAAATAGAAAATACAGATGTTAAGGAAAGAGAGATAGAAAATGAAACACAAAATAGTCTTGAAACACAAATATCTCAAAGTGAAAAAGAAACAACACCCAAATTTGCATTAGAACAAATGAATGACAATATTATTGGGAAAATTTATTCAAGAATATCAGATAAAAACAATAATAACCCAATGGAGAAATTTTGTATAGAGAATAAAATATTATTTAGACAAACAAGTAAGGATAACAAGAAAATAAAACAACTTGTCTTACCACAGAAATATTGGAAGGATGTTTTAATCATGACACATGATAATAATTTAGCAGCACATAGGGGAGTAAAGAAATGTTATAGGAATTTGTCAAAACAAGTATTTTGGCCCAAAATGAAAGCAACAATCAACAAATACATAAACTCATGTGACATATGTCAAAAGAGATCTAACAAAAGCCTAGTGAATAAAGCACCTATTCAAGAAATGGATGAACCTACAGCACCATTTCAGAAAGTATCTATTGATTTAATAGGTCCTTTAATTCAAACTGAAAATAATAACAAATACATTTTAACAGTAATAGACATGTTTAGTAGATATCCAGAGGCAATCCCATTATCAAATACAAGTGCAGAAAATATCATTAATGCCATAACTCAAAAAGTAATTACAAGACATGGTATACCTAAAATTATATTGAGTGATCAGGGATCTCAGTTTAAGTCAGAACAATTTAAGAAATGGACTAAACAATACAATATACAACACATATACTCTTCGGTTTACCACCCGGAGAGTAACGGTTTATGTGAACGATATGGTGGATCATTAAAAAGATCACTAACAAAAATAATTCAGAATAATCAGAACAAGTGGGATCATTACATTAACTATGTACTATTTGCTCATAGAAACAACATCCATGAAGCAACACAATTTTCACCATATGAAATAATACATGGAAGAAAACCCAGAGATGAATTAGATGTTTTTAAAGAAAATCTAATAGGCAATGAGAATAAATTAAATAATGACAGTGAAACAACAATCACAACAGAATTGAAAGAAATATGGACTCAAGCATATAACAACAATAAGAAGTACAAACAAAGTGCTCATGAGAATATAAATAAGAAAAGACAATTGATAACACTAGAAGTAGGAAACAATGTATTAATATTGATAAATGACCTGAAAAATAAAATTGGTAAACAATGGAAAGGTCCATTTAAGGTGATAAAACAAATTAGTGATGTGAATTATCAAATTGAAATAAATGGGAAAATTAAAACATATCACATAAATAATTTGAAACTGTATCATGATAGAGAAGATGAGTTGATACAAAACATTCAGGAGGAAATAGAAAATAAATTTTCAGAAAGAGAAGAATGCTTGATGATAATAACAAATGAAAATCATAATGAAAATGATATTAAGGAAATACCTGTAATAGAAACAAAAGAGAATCAAACTTGGCAAAAGATTAATCTTAATAATCTAACTCAGAAGAGAACATCTAGTAGCTGTATTCTTCGATATAGAAAAGGCCTATGACACAACCTGGAAACATGGCATTCTACGTGACCTGGCGCTTATGGGGCTTAAGGGACACCTCCCCCGTTTTGTGGAGGAATTCCTGAAAAATCGAAAATTTCAGGTCCGAGTGGGCAACTCCGCTTCTGACACTCATGACCAGGAAATGGGTGTACCCCAGGGCAGCATTCTGTCAGTCACCCTGTTCAACATTAAAATAAATAGCATCATAAATGCGCTGTCCCCTGGCATAGAGTGCTCTTTGTATGTTGATGACTTTGTCATTCTTACTTATGGGAAAAACATGAACACCTTAGAAAGGAAATTACAGTTATGTTTAAACAAAATTCAGGGTTGGGCAAACTATAATGGTTTCAAATTCTCTGACTCCAAAACAGTTAGTATGCATTTTTGTAATCTAAGGGGGCTCCACCCAGACCCTGAACTATTTATACACAAAAAGAAGATCCCTGTCGTGAAAACTACAAAATTTTTAGGCCTCACCTTAGATTCCAAATTTAATTTTCTCCCCCACATTAAGGAACTTAAGAAGAAATGCCAAAAGTCATTAAACATACTAAGAGTACTCAGCCATACGGACTGGGGAGCTGACAGAGATACCTTGCTGCTGCTCTATCGGAGTCTAAGCTAGACTACGGATCCATAATATATGGAGCAGCAAGGAAGTCGTACCTAAAAATACTGGAACCAATACAAAATGCTGCCCTGCGTCTCTGTCTCGGCGCGTTTCGTACATCACCTATCCCAAGTCTCCATGTGGAGGCTGGAGAACTCCCCATGGATATAAGAATGAAAAAGCTTGCAATGCAGTATATAGTCAAGCTAAAATCCAACCCCACGAACCCTGCTTTTGACTCCATATTTAACCCCACAGAGGTAGAATTATACAATCGAAGGCCTAACGTCATACAGCCGTTGGGCCTTCGAATGAGAGAACCCATCCAAAATTTAACCCCACCCATTGACCAAATCTCTAAAATAGAAACCCCTCAGAATCCTCCTTGGCTAATGAATAAACCTAAATTAAATTAAAAAGAAAAAAGAAAATACAGACCCAAGCATACTACAAGTCCACTTTAGGGAACTGCAGGAGAGCTACGGAGATTGTGGCACCATCTACACAGACGGATCCAAAATGGAGGGAAAGGTCGCGTGTGCCTGCTCCTTTCGGAACAAAACAATCTCCCGTAGACTCCCCGATGGCTGCTCCATCTTTACGGCCGAATTGCACGCAATATTGCTTGCACTTATGGCCGTAAAAGCATCAGAAAGGAGTAAATTTATAATCTGCTCCGACTCCAAATCTGCATTGCAAGCTTTGGGGCGGATGAAGACTGACATCCCATTGGTACATAAGAGCCTGAAGCTGTTGGACCTAATAACAGCCGACCGTAGGGATGTCACCTTCATCTGGGTCCCCTCCCATGTTGGCATTGAGGGAAACGAAGCCGCAGACAGAGAAGCAAAGAGAGCCCTAAATCATGCGGCTTTATTCGGGAAATGGGGCTATCTACGAAGATCTGATTTCTGAATTTGTGAACATGCACTATTTACATTAGATTTTTACCAAATATTTAAATTTTTACTACCTTTACTATTTTAACTGTGAATAGACCTTAATTTTAATTATATTACTGTATAGAATCTGGCCCTTGTTGTTTAGAGAGAGAGTAGTCCTTAAGGGACTGCAGGCACGACATGGCCTAAATTGTGCCGATGTGCCTCAAATCAACAAATCAAATCAAATCCTACATAACCAGCCATCCAGCTAACCCAACAATACATGATCTAGAAGTCTGTCAAAAGGCAGCTGCTTGCTTGAGCAACTTGGAAGGCATTGATGGATATGGTGCTTCCCAAATAGATAAAAAATTTCACATTTGCTAATTTCTGGCCATCTAAAATATTTACTGCACCATGGTTATTGTATTAGAAATAGCATGTGGATTGTGCAATGAACATGGTTTAAAGAGTCAAGATTTGTGCTGTGTTATAGGGATAGCTTATATATATAAGCTATCCCGACAAGACCAACGTCTAATCTTTCGACTCAGGACCGGACACAACAGAATGCGACAACACATGTTCCGGAAGCTCAAAATTGGAACCAGTGAAATCTGCCCATGTGGAGTATCACCAGAAAATGCCGACCACGTCCTCCAAAACTGCTCTCTCTACCAAGAGGCCTGTATAAGACATTGGCCCCAAATCACCCCAATAGAAAGAAAACTATATGGAGAGCTCCCTGATTTGGAAACCACTGCGCAGTTCATCTCATGTATTGGTCTAGTCATATGAACACTCCAACATAACAATGAGAACGATGAAGAAGAAGAAGAAGTGCTGTGTTAGCCTTATTCTTTTGTGCCTTACCAGCTGTATCCTATGGTAGCACTGGAGCTGGTTTGGGGTGTGTTATGGAGTGTGTGTTTGTGTTTCTATGGTGACGGTGGTAAGAGGTTAACTATGCAGTGTGAATGATGCAAGATAAGCAGCATTGTCGTCAGCAGTCTTGGGTATGACAGACGACTCTAGATAGTCAGAGTGATTAGACGTGTTTTTGTGGTGAGTTAGATTTTGTTCAGAATACCATTTTATATTATTGTTATAAACCTGGTGGTGGCACATATGGGGGTAGTGGTGTGTGTGTGTAGTCAGCCGACGCAAATCGCCCCAGGCCAGCGCTAGACAAGCGGTCAACCGTGAGGAGTTACGACGGTCAGCCGAGACGAGTGTCAACATGACGGTTCGAGAGGGATCGGCGTCGTGAACAGAGCTCAGGAGCGTCACGAGGGATGTAGTCATCTGACCACCCAGAATGGTCGAGCGACGTTCTGTCCGGTTCTAGAAGGCCAGCAGGGACCCTATATAAAGAGCGGAGGTATCAGAGACGAGGAGTGACAACTTCCCGATCTACAGTTCGTTACGACGGCTCAGTACAAGTCCGAGACGAGACAGAGAGACCAGTGCAAGAGTCGATACGGCGGTACGGCTATTAACGGAGAGATATTTGTACAGTCTTGTGTTACGTGCTGCCAATTGTACAATATTGGCTGTTATTTATTGACATTAATTAAATTATTACGTTATTTGAAGCCCTGAGTTGTCAAGTTCTTTCAGTTGGTGGTTTCAGGTGTTGCAATTTACAGAGAGCCTGGATAGGGAGATTCGTAACATTATTACTAAAGTCTACTACTACATTCATCCCCCCAGGAGCTTTGTCTTGGAGGTAAAAATCTTCGTTCTGAAGGAAAATACGAAACATACCCATCCATCCATCCCATTGGCTCTGGCCTTCTTCAACACATCCATTCAGATCTCTCCTGGGCCTTTCGTCTCCACGCCCTAACCCCAAGCTGTTGTAGATCTGCATCCACATCATCAATCCATCGCATTCGGATTCTGCCTTTGGATCCCCTGCCTTTTTATTTTTGCCTGTTTACAATTTTCGCTCCTCTGTTATCTGACATTCTTTGAAGGTGACCTGCCCAACGTAGTCTGTTCTTTTTTTTTTATTTCAGTCGCTATTGGTGGGTCTTCGTACAATTGATATAGACCTAGGGGGTTAGGGGTGATACACTTAACGGCATTTCTTAAGTAGATCCAGTGCTTTTTTGTTTTGTAAAGAAATAGGTGCCGGTACTCAGTGATGGATTGCCTAACTTTTAACTACTAATAAATTAATAAACGTTAAAATACAAGAAAATTAATATTTTTTTCCCTACATTGAAAAAGGTGCCGCACCTGTGCGTACCGTCACACACACACAAAAAAAAAAAAGCAATGATCAATCAGGTGTTTAATGGCATTACGCCTTAGGGCCCAGTTTCTTGCCAGAACATTATGGAGGATTAGTTCTTCCTGCTCTGTTCTCAGGTGTTAAAGGGGAACCGCAATAGTCTCTGCAATTGTGGAATCTTCAAACACGAAGAGCTCCCGGTCCACACGCCTTCGGTGCTGATTCCCTGCTGGACTTTTCGACCAGGTGGTAAAGGGGTGAAGAGGTTCCGTTCCACGCCTGGCCGTTGGATAGAATCCTTTCTAACGGTCAACTGGATAATGGCGCCTTCACAAGTATAAGAACAAGGACAATCGAACGACCAACGGCAGGCTTGCATGCATACGTTAGTACGTACGTTTTATAACAATAATGCCTACAGGTACGCGTTAGAGACGGCAAGCTCATGAGCGTTATGGAATGGTATATACTATATAGGCTAGATCTATAGCCTAAACCAATGTTTCCCAAACTGTGTTCGGCGGAACCGTAGTGGAATAGGTGTTCCACGAACTACTGGAATATTTAACTAGTAGGTCACCACGTGAGCTCTAAAAAAAAATAATAAATAAGCAAAGTGTTCCGCTAAATACTCAGAATGTTCGAAGTGTTCCGTTAGAAAAAGTTTGGGAACCACTGGACAAAACTTTCGAATGACGCTGTCCGGCAAATAACACGTGCTCAGGGCCCGGCGCGCTACCAAGATCGTCTTTGGTGGTGGTTGCGGGACTTCATTCTTCCTATAATCATACCACCAAGAACCACGCGAAGAACGGTTTTGTACATTTGACCAAGGAGGTGACGCACTTTTCTTTCCCAGCGAGTCATCGGAATCAGGTAGAGACATTTTGTTTTCCTTCTTGTTACAATTGGCTGCATCGATCTCAGACAGTTGCTGTAGGCCTACACGAGGATAGGCCTACTGGAATGGAAAGTTCTTTCTTTAGTTTGGATACCTTCAATTTGTCTAGACCTATATTTATGCGTCAAAGATGGGCTAAAAGTGCCCGTATCTCGTTTGACTCCGTTTGAATACCTTGTGTTCTACATGTTGTCTATATGTAAATGTAATATAGGTCTAATCTTGGCCATGACCTACATTCATTGACCACTTGGGCACTACAACAAACCACCGGCCTAGATATGGTACGTTGGCCTTTTATCTCCAATCCTCTGACCATCCAGTGAACAAAAATCGGCAGAATCAACTGGCTGTATATAAACACTTCTAAGTAGCTAATACTTAAGGCTAAAGATTGTAGGGTAGGTGTGTTGGCATTTTATGGTAATTGTTTGATTTTGTGGGCTAGAATAACTTATATGAGTGTAAAGAAATAGATATAGGCGCTGATTTAAAAGAACGCAGGACTGTGTTACCAGAGATTAAATAGTTATATATTGAATTCTACGGTTATACGTTAATTTCACGAGTTCTCTATTATTGCCGAAGCGGTACTTGTCAGATTTACGTCACATACATGGCTCGACCGGCGAGTTTTCATAGTGGAAAATCCGCCAAATAATTTTGCGGCTGCAAATCTAAGTTTTAGAAGTATAGGCCCCTATTTTAGCCAGAGTTTTGTTTTGTATCCTTTTTTGTTTGTTTCGTTTATAGATCTATATATAAAATTGAAATAACAATCCATGGCAATTGAAATTGGTTCAGACATTTTCCTCATCAACTATTGAACAAAGTGAACCCAACACTTTTGAACATAGATTGGACAGGCGTGTCAAGTGCGAGACGGTAGATATCTGTAGATACCTTCCATCCATATCACTATATTATAAATAGATCAAGATATATATTTTATGTTGACAATCTTGGCTGTATGTTGGCTGATTTGTGTTGTTTATTTCAATAGTCTATAAGATGTTTTGCATATGGTAGGCCTATATTTGTTGATGGTTAAATTAAAAAAGAAAAAAAATGTTAAAGCTTCTTCTGTCATCGGATAGCTAGATAACAGATAGATGCAAGTTTAAGCTCACTTAAGTGTAGAAGCAATATGAACATTTAGGAGCAAAATAAACTTTTAGTTTAGGAACAAGATGAACATTCAGTGTAGAAGCAAGATAACATTTAGTGTAGGAGCAATATGAACATTTAGTGTTGAAGCCAGCTGAACATTTATTGTAGAAGCAAGATGAACATTTAGTGTAGAAGGCAGATGATGAACATTTAGTGTAGAAGCAAGATGAACAATACAGCCCCATTTAAAAAAACCCAACAAATTGTGCAGATTAATTTATTCTCAACATTGTCTTATGATATTTTGTTTAGAAATGAACTCAGCAAGAATGTAGACTTACCTGCTCATGTATATATTCTGTCTGTATCAAAAGCTATTTTGTTTAGCAAAATTCAATAAAGCAATTCTTAAATGTATTTCTGTATTCTCTTCAATTCTATCTCCAGAAAATGAAGAGCTTGTTTGGTATAATGGTAAATGTCCTTGTATTACTGTCTGGGCTTGCTACCATCATCATATCATCTAAAGTCAAATCTGTACTTTACTTTGTGCCTAAATATCAGACTGCACAAACAGAAGTTTTTCCATTTCAAAATACCAGCTTGCCATGGAATGTCAGAGTAGATGACCTTGTGTCGAGGCTAACACTGGAAGAAATTCAGCTTCAAATGGCCCGCGGAGGTGCTGGAGAATATGGCGGACCTGCACCAGCTATACCAAGACTTGGTGAGATGTCATCATACTTAATACTTGAGTTTATTTCTATAAACTTAATTGTGTTGTTTGCCTGCACCAGCTCTACCAAGACTGGGTGAGACTCAGTCATGCTAAATAAATGAAATATTTCTGTAGGCCATTTTATGCTGCCTGTCTGTTCATCTGTCTCTCCCATTGATGTTTAAAAAAAAGAGTATTAAAAAAATCTGATTTGCCCACTTTCACCATGCTTGACAATGTAAAGTGTCAGCTACTAGGGTCTTTTGAAAGTGTGTCGTAAATTAGTTTATATTTAATTTTGCAATTTATTTTGTATACACTTTTAATGAATTCTTAGAACAATACTAACTAAAGGATTACAGAGTTCATAAAATGTTGACTGTACCTTTGCTTGTTTAAAGGATTACAGAGTTCATAAAATGTTGACTGTACCTTTGCTTGTTTAAAGGATTACAGAGTTCATAAAATGTTGACTGTACCTTTGCTTGTTTAAAGGATTACAGAGTTCATAAAATGTTGACTGTACCATTGCTTGTTTGGATTGTAGAACCAAATGCTTTATTTCCCTCATAAATTAAAGCAATAAAGAAACAGCAAGAACAACCTGTGAGTTTGTATGTAATCATTTCATCACTTTTGTTTCATTATGTAATGAAAAGGCTTCCAATAAACAAAATGTTGGCATTCTTTCTGTTTTTGTTTCCTCAGGTATTGGTCCCTACAACTGGGATACTGAATGTTTGCGTGGTGATGTTGAAACGGCTGAAAATGCCACAGCATTCCCTCAAGCTATTGGCTTAGCTGCAACATTTAGGTGATCTTTTTATTTTAGGCTAAACGTCATTTGAAGCTTTAATATAAAATGTAATACACAATTATTTAAAAAAAAAATACATTTTAATAAAACTGTTATGAAACTTTGCTATAAAACAGAAGCTGTTGGCTCTTTAAAGTAAAATTTGTATTTTTTGTACAGTCAAACCTTGTGATATATATTACTTTCTTGTTCTGTCTTTAAAGACTTGAGGACTTGTAAGTGAATAAATTCCCCCTTGATACCTTGTAGTTCATTAGACAGGGGTTGTAGTACTCTCTTGCATGTATCTATCACCAATTGTTGAGGAAGTTCTTATATAGCTAGCACAGCTATCAACTATCTCAAACTTTTCACAACAAATGTCAGGCAACCATTATGGAACCTGAGGCACTTCCAATTAAAATTGAACATTTCTGCCTCTGACTAAATATGAACTCAATCTTCATTTTGAGAGACAAGCATTTTATTTTAGACCTCCATAGATATTAAAAGATATCTACAATTTCATTTATTAATAATTATGAGCTGGGAACATCATCAAACTAGTCAAGATAGTTTGAAAGTAGTATTACTGTAATTGACTAAACTTGATTGTTTTTCAGTCCTGAGCTTCTGTATGATGTAGCTACAGCTGCTGGCCGAGAGGTTAGAGGGAAACATAATGATTATGTCAGGAGAGGAATTTATGGAAGCCACACGGGAGCCAGCTGTTTCAGTCCAGTCATCAACATTGCCAGAGATGGACGTTGGGGTAGGCTACAGGTATATACTTGTGATAATTTTAATACATTGTCCAGTTCCTGCCAACTATTTACAACAATCATCACATTATTCTTAATTATTTAAAATGATTTAACCAAAAGAAAAACATAAATAATTGTCAAATATTTAAGGTTATATTCTGCTTTACTTTTGAAGTTTAGGAATCCAGAAAAATAAAGTAAACAATTTACATATCAGCATGTCTTTGGCTGTTATGCACATAAATTTCATTTCTTTTATTTGTTTATTGTGTTTCACTTAAGTTATCTCTGTCTTGATTATGCAGGAAACTTATGGTGAAGATCCATATATGAGTGGCAAACTTGCAGAGAGTTTTATTCAAGGTTTACAAGGTAAATGCATGACGTTATAAATTAACAATAACCACCTTCTACTGTAACTAATTCAGTGCTCACCCATGCAGACTGAAAGGTGATGCTTTATTCTTGGAGTTAATGTTCATGATTCGAGAATATACCATTCATTTCTCTTGAAGTATATTCCCCCTTGTTGATACTTGGTTGTTGGTTTTGTAGCTAGTGCAACTAAACTGGTGTAGGTGTCTTAATGTAAAACTTGAAATAAACTTGAACAGACTTCTTGTTTAAACTTTTATTAACAAATATACACAGATAGATGTAGAAAGTCAAAAAGGATCATCTAAACAAGTACAACCGAGACCATTTGTTATATAAGGCCTCACCACTGACCTGCGATGTCACAACCTGTGGGCTGTGGAGACCAATAGCTTGTTGCCACATCGTACAGGCCTGTTGATGTGGCAACACGCTATTGGTCTAAACTGTCTACAGGTTGTGACAATGCAGGTCAGTCTTCAGGCCTTCTATATTGAATAGTCTCAGTATAACTCACTAAAAATACACATCTTGCTGTCACTTGTCTCTTGCTTGTTCTCCTACTTCCACTGTCACACCTCTATTCATTATTAACTGTATTATGACAGATACCCTCATGGTTTCATCAGAATCTATTCAACCAACACAACCAAACCATCTTTTCCCATCTTTTCTCATGGTTACATCAGAAGCACACACATACACTTCATAACACCCCCTTTCTTTATCCCTTCAGACCTAGGATTGGTTACACTTAGCACACACTGACATGTTGTGGCAAGTTTAAATTTACCTACACCTTTGTTAATTCCTACCAGGTAACCACTCAAGATATGTCCAAGCAACAGGTGGCTGTAAACACTTTGATGTCCATGCTGGACCTGAAGATATTCCTGTACCCAGGGAGACATTTAATGCTATAGTGAGTAGATGGCATTAAATGTTACAATTTCTATACACCTAGAAGTTGAACTTTAGTTTCAATCATCTGATAATTAACATGTATAAACACTAGTTCTCATTTAGGCTAATTCTTTTACTGATTGAATTTACATGAGGCAATTTAAAAAAATATATATTTTCATCAATTTAAGCTTCTTTATTTAGCTATCTATGAAAACTCTCCAAATTTACTAAACAAAACACTGAGTTTTTTTTGGTGATCATTGCTTTTGAACCGATGGCTCCTGGGTTCGAATCCTGGTGATGACTGAGATTTTTAATTTTGGGATCTTCAGGGAACCTCTGTACAGACAGCTTAATGGGGAAAAGTAAAGGCAGTAGATCATTGTGATGGTCACATGACACCCTCATTAACTCTGGGCCACAGAAGCAGATGACCTTTACAGTATCTGAAAGGGAAACTTTACTTTTTTTTTTTTTTTATTGCTTTTGTTTCATACCTGTGCAATCTCTTTGTTCTACCCATTTTGTCAGGTCTCAGAACGTGACTGGAGAATGACCTTCCTGCCTGCATTCAGACAGTGTGTGAGAGCTGGAACTTTCAGTGTCATGTGTAGCTACAACAGGTTAGGAATAGGTTAACAATGCAATTAAAGCATTTATAATAGAAAATAATACTTCATTAAAACAGAGAAAAAAAAAGTTATACTCTTTTTAATCAATAGTTCAGCTCCAGGTCTTTCTTTCTGAATGCTACTTGAGTAGAAAGGATATTTGAACCTTAATAGCTACATTAAATGTTAACTGTCAATACTTAAAACTAAAAATAACCTTCTAAGAAGGATTTCATTTTCCTGTCTATCTCATTCTTTCTCTGCAGACTTGAACACATTCATGAAACCATTGCTTATAACTCATACATCTGTCTGTCATAACACTAAAAATATGTGAAATATAGCTCTGGTCCCACTTACACTATTAGTTGTGTCAGCAAAATATGGATTCTGTTTTTCAAACACAGTAGAATGCTTTAAATTTATTTGTCAATGTCACACTTCAGTGTGTAAGCCAGAAGTGAGAGATAGAGAGAGATTGTCTCATATCGCAAGCCAGAAGTGAGAGATAGAGAGAGATTGTCTCATATCGCAAGCCAGAAGTGAGAGATTGAGAGAGATTGTCTCATATCGCAAGCCAGAAGTGAGAGGGCTTGTTAAGCCTTAGTGCACAAGCTGGTTATTAGGTTACATTTTGTATGTGCAAGTGAAAAAAATTGTTTACTGCTCGACTGAATCATCTAGAAAACCTTGGAGAAATATTGATGTAAACAAATGTAATATAGGAATATTTAGAACTAGATTGAAGGTCAAGGCAGAAGTTTAAGAAACTTGAATAAAATACTCTCAATGACATAAACAATCCAGAAAAGTCTTTGTGCTGGACTATATAAAGAATTTTGAGCTGCTATCTTGGGTGATTGTTCCAAGAATGTTCAGTATTTGATGGAGATTTATTAATCTTCAGTATCTTCACTGTATTGAATAATAATATTATATGTTCATCAAGTTATTGTACAAGTGATCTATATTTTATTGTTTGTTCATTGCTGGATTACTTATTGAACTGAGTTTGAAAGCATTAATAATGATAATAAAAATTATAGCTTTTAAATAGCGCTACTTTCATGCTTATAGCATGTTCAGCATCAACCTCAAAGAAAATATTTTTTACACTATGTTTCTTCAAGTTGTCCAAATAAAGGCATTAAGGCACCTCTGAAACTGCATATGTCTTGTAATTTAGGTACACCATATACTACTCTTCAATATAAAATCATCACAGTCCAAAAAATTAGCAACAAAAAAAGTTTTTCCTCATAGCTGATACAATGCACTATTTTAATTTTATCTTTTTAGAATCAATGGAGTTCCAGCTTGTGCCAATGGCAAGCTGTTGACTGACATACTGCGTAACGAATGGAACTTCACTGGTTACGTTGTGAGTGATGAGCAGGCTATAGAAAACATCATTACCAGACATCACTACCTCAACAACAGTGTGGACACTGCTGCAGCTTGTGTGAATGCTGGATGTAACCTTGAACTTTCACCTAACCTTCCCCAACCAGTTTACTTATCTATCGGTTAGTTATTAAAAAAGATTTTTTTTTTCTTTTTTCATTAATCAAGCATTCTATATTGTGAG
The DNA here is from genome assembly GCF_947242115.1 of Biomphalaria glabrata. Taxonomy (NCBI): domain Eukaryota; kingdom Metazoa; phylum Mollusca; class Gastropoda; family Planorbidae; genus Biomphalaria; species Biomphalaria glabrata. Next base: position 10,501,716 of record NC_074722.1, read on the forward strand.
TAAGTGAATGAATTGTGAAATTGAATTAGTCAGGAATTCTGTCATTGCAGAGCAGAGCACTTTTCATCTGGTCAAATATTGAAATAGGAGGCGCAGTGGCTGAGGGGTAAAGCGCTTGGCTTGCGAACTGTGGGTCTGGGGTTCGAAGACTGGGATTTTTAATTTCGGGATCTTTGGGCAGCTCTGAGTCCACCTAGCTCTAATGGGTACCTGACATTAGTTGTGGAAAGTAAAGACGATTGGTCGTTATAACACCCTCGTTAATCGCAGGCCACAGAAATAGATGACCTTTACATCATCTGCCCTATAAACCACAAGGTCTGAAAGGGGAGCTTTACATTAAATACTGAAATAGTGATTACATTGTTTGTTATGTTTTCAATAGTGCTTTCCTTTTGCTGTAAATATATTATTAGTCTACATTTTCATAAAATTCAATAAATCAATAAATATGCTTTTGTAATTCACATATTTGCAATTTAGTTGATGCTGTAAATCAAGGGAAGTTATCGGAGAATCTTGTGAGGGAAAGAGTTAAGCCCCTCTTCTACACCAGAATGAGACTTGGAGAGTTTGACCCAGAAGACAACAACCCTTATGCCAGTTTGTCCAACAAAGATGTAGAAACCCCAGAACACCAGGCACTGGCCATTGAAGCTGCTGCCAAATCATTTGTCTTGCTCAAGAACCAGAACAATGTCCTCCCACTTCAAGAAGATGACCACAAAAGGGTTGCAGTAAGTAGACATCGGATTTATTAAATGGTCAAGTGCTATCATGCATATTCTAATATTTTATACCAAGGCTTGGCAATTACATCTGCATTAACATCATATTAATAAATTTCCTACTTCTCTGTAATTTTCTCCAAAAATTTCTGTTGGTAATTAATTCTAAGACTGTCTAGATAGAGGCTAACCTAGACTGAGAAATGATAAGAATTTGTTTGTCTTGAAATAACCAATGTCTTTTTGACCAATTAAATAAAAAAAAAAATTGGTTGCTGATAGTAAATTCAGATTTCTATTGGCTGAATGATTCTATTCACTAGATATAGATTTCTATTGGCTGAATGATTCTATTCACTAGATATACAATCTATTTCATCCTACTTTTTGGTGTTCTTAAAATCTTTATGTTGCTCAGAAATGCTTGACTGTTACTGTATTGAACATGGCAGCTTTAATATCAACAGATAATGGGTCCAATGGCAAACAACTATGCTCAAATATTTGGAGACTACACTCCGTGGCAGGATCGTAGCTTCACCAAGACTCCATTAGAAGCGCTAACAAAGGTGTATCCAGGAATCAAGCATCATGTAGGATGTTTGGATGGAACACCCTGCAAGTCATACCAGGCTCAGATTGTACCCAAGATTGTTACTGGTGCTGACCTCATTTTTATAGCTCTTGGCACAGGTTAGTAAATCATTAGTAAACATTGAAAAGAAATTTGACTTATAATATCTTAGGGCAGGAGAAAAATTTTTTTAGTTTCTATGGTCTAGGTTTATAGAGTCCTTTTAACTTGCCAATCTGTTGTTCTAATATAATATAGCTTCTGATTGTAACAAACCGTCAATATAGTACTGCTTTTAGAGTGGCTGTGTTGGCATCTTTAGGGGTAAGACTGCTGGCAGACTTGCAAACAATTGTCCAATCACTTGGAGACAGGATTAAAATGTGTTGAGTACTTTGTTCACATGGCAAAACAACTGTCTCAATAAAATAAAACTCTCTGGTGATAATGTCAGAATGTTCTGATAACATGTACAGCACTAATCCAATATGTCAGTCAAAGAATGGGTAGATAGTCACGATTTCTGTACAAACGGTATACACAAAATAAAATCTCTCCTCTCTAAAAATCAATTGGGCCCTTCTTCCTTGGAAGACATTTTGGAGAACCTGTTTACCATTCCTCCCAAAAATAAACTACTCCAATTAATTCTTTTTTTCTTATTTACTAGAATAAGCTATTTCTACATCTATAGGGGTGTGGGCTGAGACCTGTAAACTCTGGAGTGTTTGAGTCAATGGTAGAGCCTCCACATTTACTTACTCTACTTATTTATTCCTGTGAACTCCAGGGGAGCATAGGGCCACAACCAACCACACCTCTCCACTGAACTCAGTTTGGACAGCTTTATATATTTAGAATTCATTTGTCTTTCATTTTAAGATAACTTTAGTAATAATGAAACTGCAGGTCTGTAATTTGGTATACACAAAAAAATCTATTGGCAAAATTGCTGAAATGGATAAATAATTTTTTTTTTCTTAAATAACTACAAAATGTTGACAATAATTTTAACAATCACAATAGTTTAAAAGCTGTGTTTTGTGTGTTTATGATTTAATATTGCCATTTATGGCAATGTACTTATAATTATAAAAAAATAATGTTCATTATTGAATAATAGTTTCTTTGTATTATTAGGTGTGGCACTAGAGACAGAAAATACAGACAGAGCCAGTCTTGATCTGCCAGGACATCAGAAGGACCTTGTCCTTGATATCCTGAAGAACAGTAGGTTTGCATTTCAAACTTTGTGAAAGTATTCTGGGCATACATTTTTAATATTGTGACTTAAATTTCTGCCATTCTACTCATCCTCTCCAGCAACTGTGACTGGTTGGGTTTAGTGAACTAGTTGTGTTTTACAACCCAATGGTTTTGTTAACCTTGTTTGATTGGTGAATTTAATTTGAAAGTAAAAAAAAAAAAGTTCCCCTTTCAGATCTATGGGACAGATGATGTAAAGGTCATCTGTTTCTGTTGCCTTGGTTAATGAGCGTGTCATGTGGCCAGCACAATGACCAACCACCTTTACTTTTTGCCAATTAACATCAGGTACTCATTAGAGCTGGGTGGATTCAGAGCTGCCTTAAAGATCCCAAAATTTTAAAACATCTCATTTTTTCACCAGGATTTTAACCTGATACCACTTAGGTTCAGAAGCCAAGCACTTTACTACTCTACCACCTTGCATCCACAGGTGATGAAAAGTGTATTTTAATTGTTTACTAAATAAGATCAAGAATTGAAGATCTTCATGAGTTTAGGCTATTTTGCATTAGTTTTTTATAGAAAGTAAAAAAGATCTCAAAGTAGAAACTTCCTCTAAAAAGTTTATAAATTTGAAATATAGTGAATGGTTGGTTATGTCACAAGACTATTGTAGACTGTTTAACTTACAACAAAGCTCTCATAGTTCTTGCTAAGTTAATCTGTTCGAAAATTGACTGCTGAACTACTAATATTTGTTCAGTTTTCATTGCATAACTTACATTCAGTAGCGCATTCCTCAACTTTAATAATCACTGGTGGTTCACAATCATTTTCGTAGAGGTCAAGACATAACATTAAAATCTAATCACTATAATATGCTCTGTACACCTTATCTTTAGTAATGTTTTGCTTCTAGAGCTTGAAATGTATACACAGTCGAACCAATTTAAATTTTAACTTTATTGGCTCATCATAACATTAAGTATTTTTTATAATAGAAGAAAATGCAAATTCATTTATCGTCATTGTTACACAGCTCAGGTTTTTTTTTGTTTACAGTAAATTTAGACCAACTAGGAATAGGAAGTTTCAATTGTGAAATAATAGAGCACTACTTTTATATAGGCCAGTTTCCAACATTATCAAAGAGCTTTTACATGTATGAAGTTTTTAAAGAACTAATCATTTCAAAATTTTGCTTTTTGGACATACAAAAAAATATTTACAACCATTTTATACAACTGTGTTTGATAAATTTGCCCTTCCCTTGGGTTGCCATAGAGATATGTAGAACAGATTAGATAAAATCAAGTTTTTTTTACGAGTGTTTTTTTTTAAAGCATGAAACAAAATTTATGTATATTTAAAAAAAAAAGTTTCTGATGAAAAGTTACTATTGAAGAAAATTTTCATTGAGTTACCATTTTAATATATCTCTGAAGAAAAAAAAAGCCCATACAAATATATAAACAATATTTTTCTATTAACTTTAAACCCCCTCCCCCCCTACTATCTACTTAGTTAATGAAATTTAAACTGTTCATTAGGTGGAAATGCAACTGTGGTTGTGTTGCTTTTCAATGCTGGTCCCTTGAACTTGACTTTTGCTGATGAGTCAGATCAAGTGGGAGCTATCCTAGAATGTTTTTACCCTGCTCAGGCGACAGGGGATGCTCTGGTGAATGTATTGTTTAACAGAGAGGGCAAGTACTCTCCTGCAGGCAGATTGCCTCTGACATGGCCCAAGTATGACTGGCAGGTATGTAAAATGCTCATGTGATCACTTTGTATGGGGTTCAATTTTTATTCTCTTACAAAGAGGTACTATAAATAATTAAAGGTTTTAATAATTACTTAGTGTAACATTTGTAATGAATGGCCCTTATCCCTTATGCATTACATGCAACTGTAGAGTTTTTATCCTTTAAATCTGACACTAAAATAGAATTAGGAGATCAACAAGTAAATGGCTCAGTGATTTTTACCTTAAAGAGATTTGGGAATATCTAGTCTTGTGGTATGCTATTCGGACTTGATAGTCCCAGGTTTAAACTTTAAATGCTGATGGTCCTAGGTTCAAACCCTGCAAGCTTCTATCCCCCCCAACATCATCTGGGAGGTTAGGGCTAGGTTATAATAATCTTCAATTCTGAAGAAACATCTGAAACTTGTCAAACAAAATAAAAAAATATCCTCAAATCTTAGTCCCATCCATGTTCCAAGATTCTTGGCTCTACATCTAATGGGGCAACTTTGGCTCTACATCTAATGGGGCAACTTTGGCTCTACATCTAAGGGGGCAACTTTCCCCACCATGTTTCTGTTAACCATGACATGCTTTCCATTTATTTTAAAACTGATTGTAGATAAAATAAACTGGTAAGGATTAGCCCTGTGATTGGGATTTGGATTGCTAATACAAAGGTTTCAGAGTTAAAGTTCTCATGATCTGATATTATTGCTCTGAATGGATAGTCTTTAAAATAGTATATGATGTTAACTGTGCAAAGTAAAAGCAATCAGTTATTCTAAATCAGAATATTGTCTGTCAAATCCACATTTATATCAAGGTATGCAGCTTTACGAACATTATAGACCTCTAAGTATTGAAGTGAAACAATACAAAAAAACTTCACAGGCCCAAACATATGTTTTATTCTGAAAAATATTTTTGCTTGTATTCAACAGCTGCCCCCAATGGTCAACTATTCAATGGAGGGAAGAACATACCGCTATCTGAAGACTGATCCACTGTATCCGTTTGGCTATGGACTGTCCTATTCTAACTTTTCTTATGACTTTCTGATGGCCCTGGCTCACAAAGAACCTAAAACAGATCTTGATGTGGCTCTGTATTTCACTAACAAAGGTCCAGTAGATGCTGATGAGGTAGGAACTTACTATTTATACTTTTAGCTCACTTTGTACAGAAAAAAAAGCCAGAATGTTAAGCTTTATACAAAAAAATGCACCAATGTGAGATAAACAGATTTAAACACATGTGAAATAGCTAATGGAAGTGGAATATATATATATATATAATATTAGAGATCAGTGTTGTTTCCTTTATATTTATGTTGACTCAAAGCATTCTAAAGCCATCTTGTGCACAAGAAAAGAAAATGAAATTGATTTTCGGCTTCAACAGAAAAGATTCACTTAATACTTTACTGAGACATAATATCATTTTTGAGCAGTTATTTTACAATTTCGTTTTGCTTTGGTTTAATAATGCGTTTTAGATGTCTTGTTTCTTAAATTAACTGACCCTGGTTGCATCAGGTGGTGCAGTGCTATATTTCTTGGAGAAATCAGACATTACCAGTTCCTCAAAGGCAGTTGGTCTACTTCAATCGTTTTCATGTCAAAGTTGGAGTCCAAGTTCAGTTGACCTTCACTGTCTCCTGGGAATCCTGGACATTTTGGGACAATGACCAGTGGGTCATACAAGAAGGTAATATAAAAATGAGCTAGTTCTAGGTCCCAAATGTTTTTTTTAAATTTTTTAAAAAATTAATCTAGTTTTTTATGCAATTTCTTACCTACAAAGTCGACAATAACAACAAAAGCAAATAGTAGATAAGTAAAGTTCCCTTTCAGACCTTGTGATCTATCTGGCAGATGATGTAAATGTCATCTTTTTATATGTCTAATGGTTAATGAGGATTTCATGTGACCAGCACAAGGACTAATTGTCTTCACTCTCACTTTCCCCAACTCAAGTCAGGTAGCCATTAGAGTTGGGTAAATTTAAGGGTATCCTAGAAATCCAGAAATTCAATAACTCAGTACTCACCAAGATTGGACACTGAAACTCCTTGGTTCCGAATCCAGCACTTAAACACTCAGCTACCATGCCCCACAATTTGTAATATAAATCTTTTAATATAGAGGGGAGAACATACTCCTATCCGATGCTTTAGCTCAAAAAGCTTAGAAGTAAATAATAGGCTTTATTCATTGTCAAAAGGAAATTTTTGGATTTGCTATATATATTTTTTTTTTATGTTTTGGAATAGACACCACTACACAATAAAGAATATTTATTAATCAGTTTCTTAATATGAAGATTAAATTATAAACGACAGTGCAACACTGACTATCTCTCTAACTTTCATTTCTTTGTGTTCAATATTTATTAGTAAACTGAATCTCTTCTTTCTCACCAGGACTGATGGATATTTACTGTGGAGGTCAACAGCCTAATCAGAAGAAAACTGTTCCATCCAAAGTACTTTCTGATACATTCCAAATCTACAGCACAGTTTACATGGACAAACTATGAGGAGTACTTCCTATTGTCAGGAAACTCTGAGATGTTAAATCCATTGTTGGATGAGAAATAGTTAAAAAAGAAAGTGTAATAAGGATCCAAAAAAGAGTAATGTACAATTTTTTTCAGTAATTTTTGATTAACCGGAACTGTTGAAATAAAAAAAATATTATGAGGTAAAATTGGAGATTGCTTTAGGCTGGTTCATGGCTGGTTCTTGGAATTAGTTTCTGAGAAAAAGGGTGTCTAATTTAATTCCTGTTGAAATACTTTTTAAAAGTACATTGAATTTTAAATTGTAAGTCAAGTTTTGTCCACAATTCAGTGAGAAAATGTGGTAGACAATATCTTTGTTTCACATTGTTTTCTTTTATTATTGATTCATTCTTTTATTTTTATTAGAATGAATGTTTTCTCATTCACCATACTGTTAAATGTATAAGCTTTGAAGTTGATTCTGTTATTTAATGTTCAGATAAAAATGTTAATTTTATGAATTAATGTAAATAGTGCATGTTTGTGTGTGTATGTGTGTTTGTTTTGAAATACTTGTGTATGAATTAATGTAAATAGTGCATGTTTGTGTGTGTATGTGTGTTTGTTTTGAAATACTTGTGTAAGGGTTTAAATTGGGAAAAATATTTATGCTGGCCTTTCTCCTAAGCCTTGCCTATATATTCCTGACCTACATAATACAAAATGAAATTGACTAGATGCTAATTATAACAAAGAGGTGCAGTGGCTGAGTGGTAAAGCGCTTGGCTTCTGAACTGGAGGCTCCCAGGTTCAAATCCTGGAAATGATTGGGATTTTTAATTTGTAATGGGTACCTGACATTAGTTGGGGAAAGAAAAGGCGGTTGGCTGTTATGTTGGCCACATGACACCCTTGTTAACCTTGGGCCACAGAAACAGATGACCTTTACATCATTTGCCCTATAGATCGCAAGGTCTGAAAGGGGAACTTTACTATTGACTAATTATAACTAGACAATAATCTAACAATTATAAAAGTCGATGCTTTTCAAGTCCTGACTGTTCTAAAAGTTACTTTAAGTAACAAATGTAAGGCCCTGCATGACTGCTTTTTCATGTCTTGTAGAATACATATATGTCAAAATGTTATCCAGCTCTAGTGTAAGAGAGACTGCTACAGCTACTGCTATGTAGAACAATGATCATGACATTTGAGTTTATCATTCATATTGCTTATTCTACATTCATCATCATTGTATATCAACTTGTATACTGGTTGCAATCGATGGATATAGACCAGAACTTTATATGCAAGTTTTCTGTTGTTGTTAAATAACAAATAAAGAATTGGAAATGAACTCATGAATTGGAAATGCCCATTGGATTAAATCCACCCCAACACCAAACCTATGCAAAGTATTTTTGTTGTTGTAAAGATAAGTGAGGCTGTAACTATGACATGATCAAGTCTTTCATTTTATACAAATATTTGTATTTTTCTATGTCAATTCAATATGCTTTGTTATTTCTTTAATAATAATTTTAGTATTTGTATGCATGCACAACATTCCTACCTGGCTTATTTAAAACTAAGCTTTGGAATAAAACAATTGCTATAAGCTCTCATCAGTGTTTTTACATTTGCTTTTTTTTAAAAGTAAAATACATTAAATACATTTCTAAATGGCAGGACCTACAGACATTTTTTTCGTGTCATTTTTTACTTTTTACTTTTTTTTTGGTCAGTTCTATGTCTCAGCTACTTCTTCCAATTCAAAAGTTAGTAGTCACCTAATATTTCTGAGTGGTTTCAGTCACATCAACAAAATGTAGAGTAAAAGGATTTGAACTGAATACATCTTTCTCCATCATCTAACCACCATGTCCAAACGATTGAGTGACTTGAGCCACTTATCAGTTGAAATATTTACGCTCAAGACACTGATCATGGTTAGTGACCTTCACCTCAATACAGAGATAACCTGAACTTTCAGTAGACTTGTAAGTTTTATCAAGAAGATCTTGTATGGAGATAAATTAGTGTTACCACGAACGTAACAAACAATGGCCATGACAGGAGTTTTAATATACAGGTATACTTGATTATTGGTGTATGCAATTAGTTTCATATTGGTTAAGATGTGACGTCATACCAGTGCACTGTGCAGAGGTGTCGCTTACTGTCCACTCATTAACGATGATCTTTCATTGATGCACTTAAATCAGAGAAAGCAAAATGGAAATGTGTTTTTTTATTACAAACTTTCAGAAAGTAAGGGAGACAAGCCCAGCAATTAATCACCGATTTCACATAATGACATTTTTCTTTCTCCTGGAAGACCGAGGTTGTGGTCTTAATAATTACACCAATTATCCAATATTATTTTCTAAACCTGGAAAGGGGGTGGGGGTCCAAGTTTTGGGCTGTTTTCACTGTGTTAAGCTTGGACATTAGGCACTACAAAAGACTATAAATGTCCTAATTGCCTAGCCACTTGTTATTGAGTGCTAAATGAGCCCTAGCAAAAGTATTTAGCAACAAGCAAAATATACAAAATTGCTTTAAAAACTATACATTTACAGACATATAAATATTGTAAGATTTATTCCCCCTTTTCTATATCAAACAAAATCAATTTATTACAACTAATTAATTAATTAAAAAAATGTATTCACATATTGTTAGGAGCAATGAATATTTGTGCAAAGTTTCAACTTGATCCGGGAATGGGAAGTGGGAGAAATGACGTTTAAAAAATTTGTACCATACAGACGGAGTGAGTTGATATAAACTTTGTAAAAACAGGCTACCGAAATAAAATACATATCTTGCCAAGTGTTGGGGCCGTCACTAAAATTACAACATTGAAGCGACACAAATAAGGTCCTTCTACATTTGAAAGTTGTCACATTCGAATTTTATCAAATACTTCAGTTCACTGTCAGGGAATTGCCCATCTGGATACCGCATCTATTTTTAATCTCTTTTTATCAAAGACAATAAAACCCCTATCTTAGAGATAACGAACTGACAAATAGTTTATAATAAAAGTTATCATTGTATCGGTTTCTTTGTGGTATCATCACATTCACCCGCCAATCAAATGATTTCATTAGAGTATTCTTTTAAAACTGTTTGGCTATTATTTTGTTTTGGTGTTGGCTTGGCATTTTCTTGAATATTCTGCAAGGGTAGACAACACAGTGTCGAGAATTTATTGAATCCTATTGTCCAAGACTTTAATATGGAGGCAATACAAGTGGCTACACTAGCCATTGTTGTGCACATCCACTGGTCAGTCGTAGGAGGATCTCAATTTTCACTCAGATATCAGTCAATGGGGATTAGGATGAACCATGTGAACAACTTTCCTTTTCAAAATACAAGCCTGCCATGGAATGTCAGGGTCGATGACCTCGTGTCAAGGCTATCTCTAGATGAAATACAACTTCAGATGGCCAGAGGCGGTGCTGGAATTTATGGAGGACCGGCGCCTCCCATACCAAGACTAGGTTAGTTTTACATCGACTTCTAAAAAAAAAAAAGGATAATATATATATATCTGAATATTTTGTCACATTTTTTCCCACGCGTTTAAAAGGAGACATAATTACATTCGTCTAGGTATAGGTCCTTACAACTGGGATACTGAATGTCTACGAGGGGATGCCAAAGCTTCGGGTAACGCCACAGCATTCCCACAAGCCATTGGACTAGCCGCCACCTTTAGGTAGGGTCTTAACATTATTATTTACTGTTACTAAGCTGCAAGCTCCACAAAGTGAAAGTGCATTTCTTGGGCCTTTGAATCTAAATCTTTAAAATATATTAAAGCAGTGTTCCCCAAACCTTTTTCTTAACGCAACACTTCGCACATTCTAAATATTTAGCGGAACATATTTTTAAAATTTTATTATAGAGAGGTTAATTCACGTGGTGGTTTACTAGTAAATGATTCCAATAGTTTGTGAAACATCCACCCACGCCTACTAGGATCCCGCGGAACACAGTTTGGGAAACACTGAATTAAAAAATGAGTACAGAGGCCCAAGTCTAAATTTAGTTTTAGAACTCTGCAGGGCATCAGGATTGTTTAGTTCTGGCTCAGCATTGGACTCAAGCTCCTACTGACTAATCTACTGATCCCTACTATCCTTTTTAAAAAAAAAAAGCTCTTTAAACATCTGGCGATTTTTTTCTCTCTGCTTCTTAACCTCTGAATGTAGAGATTCAAGATTCCGGTCTTGACTCTAAATATCTAAATCTGTGCTGGATTTTCGTATCTTAAAAGCACTAAAAGGTTATGACTATGCATGGAACTATACCATGGAACTATACTAATAACTTTACTAATGGCCTAGAGTTTCATCTTAATTTCACATTTCAATCATTTTCGACCTTTTATTCTAACAAAGAAAATATGGGAACCTAGGCTTGGAGATTAAGTGTCTATGGAAATTATTCAAAATAACAATATACCCCATTGGTATATCAACCGAGGGGATAGTAACAACTGACCTCCCAGATACCTTCAAGGCCCTTAACATTCCTAGGAACATCCTCGTTGCCTGTCAGAAGGCAGTACTGCTGCAGACCTGCCACATCACCAGAAAATTCCTCAGTGGAAACTGTTTAAGGGACTACGATGAATTTTGTTTCTTTAATACTATGCCCATAGCCCTCAGCTGCTGTATAAGGTAGACTTAATGCAAAAGTTCTCTCGCTACACTTTAATGCTATGTCTATAACTGTTGTATAATGTAGACTTAAAGCAAAAGTTATCTCTCGCTACACTTTAATGCTATGTCCCTAACTGCTGTATAATGTAGACTTAATGCAAAAGTTCTCTCGCTACACTTTAATGCTATGCCCATAGCCCTCAGCTGCTGTATGATGTAGACTTAATGCAAAAGTTCTCTCGCTACACTTTAATGCTATGTCTATAGCCCTCAGCTGCTGTATGATGTAGACTTAATACAAAAGTTCTCTCGCTACACTTTAATGTTATGTCTATAGCCCTCAGCTGCTGTATGATGTAGACTTAATACAAAAGTTCTCTCGCTACACTTTAATGTTATGTCTATAGCCCTCAGCTGCTGTATGATGTAGACTTAATGCAAAAGTTCTCTCGCTACACTTTAATGCTATGTCTATAGCCCTCAGCTGCTGTATGATGTAGACTTAATACAAAAGTTCTCTCGCTACACTTTAATGTTATGTCTATAGCCCTCAGCTGCTGTATGATGTTGCCTCAGCAATTGGAAAGGAAGTCCGAGGGAAGCACAATGATTACGTCAAGGCAGGGAACTACTCAAGCCGCACAGGAGCTAGCTGTTTTAGTCCTGTCATCAATATTGTGCGAGATTCTCGTTGGGGCAGAATTCAGGTAACGCTTCCCTTATTTACTTTTGGAAATGAGCAGAGCTCCACAAATCTGTGGTAGTCGTCTAATGAACGCGATGTACTTTGACGCAATGTGTTTGTTTTTTAAATTAACCACAAGAACACTTCATGTACATGCAATAGCAACACTAAAGACAAAACACGAAAGTCAAATCTTCTTATTTTATAAATGACAGACGTTACTTCAAAAGAGAAGATAATTACGTCCTACGCATTTCATGTGTCAATATAGTCGTGCATGTCGTGCATGTTAACCATGCTAAGTCGTTGGTTTTCCTGGCTGATTCAGGCAACCGATTCAATGTTCTAAAGGTACAAGGAAAGAAGAAGCATTTGTACGAATTAGCCCTAGCATAGGAATAAGAGGGGCGCGGTAGATGTGTGGTTAAGCGTTTGGGTTCTGAACCTGGGGGCCTGGGTTCGAATCTCGATGAAAACTGAGTTTTGAATTTTTAGGGTGCCCCTGAGTCCACCCAGCTCTAATGGGTACCTGACTTTAGTTAGGAGAAAATAATGGTGGTTGGTCGTTGTGCTGGCCACATGACACCCTGCTCGTTAACCGTTGGCCAAAGAAACAGATGAGCCTAACACCATCTGCCCTATAGATCGTAAGGTCTGAAAGGGGAAAACAGAAAAAAAAAAAGAAAAGAAAAGAAGAATAAGAAATGTGCCATATCTTTTTGCCTTTCTGTATTTTATTAGGTTTTTTGGTTTTGTATTTGTAAACTTTAGTTTCAGTGTTTTGAGCGTTATTGCTACTTTACTTTTCAGTCTCAGTCCTGATGAACTGTCTCTAAATTTAGTGATTTGACTCATTGTGCACACCTTAAGACATGGGCGATGCCCATCTTTTTTTAATGAAAATTCTTATTCATTTTCGTTTGTGCTTAGCAAATTATTTCTATTATTATTATTATTACTTTTATTATTATATTACCAGGAGACATATGGCGAGGATCCTTTTATGAATGGCAAACTAGCAGAGAGTTATATCAATGGTTTACAAGGTAAATAGGCCTACAAGTAACACATATACCAAGTCTCATTGTAAACATACAGTAACTAACATGGGCGTAGCCAGGATTTTTTTTCGGGGAGGGTTTTGGGGGGGGGGATTGGGAAAAAAAATTATATATATATATATATATATATATATATATATATATATATATATATATATATATATATATATATGTGTGTGTGTGTGTGTGTACATAATTAATCTTTATTACATTCTGACCCTTTCGGAAGACGTTTATTGTTTATTTTAGACTCCCCGCCCTTGCTAGCAAGGGGGTCTGGGGGAGTTCGCAGCGCTCCCCCAGCGCGGGCGAAGCCCCGCCGCCGAGCACTATTTCTGGTATTGAAAGCCAACAAAATGCATATTCTGAGGTATCTACAGTGCATTATCTTGCTATTAAAAAGTTTTATTTCAAAAACCTAATGTGCTATTCTTACTGACTTAGTCCCTCTCGCGCCGTTCGGCGCATTTTCCGGCAAGCTGTTTCCGCAACTCTTTTTTTTGCGTAATTCATTTTGTGTGAGAACATGTCCCGCAAAACCTCATGCGACGCTCTGTCACAACCGTACTAAGGATTCGACTCCCAGTTCGGCATATGATTTCTTTGATTTAGACCCGATCTCTTTGACTGACTCCTAAAATCTGTCTTTGCCATCTTTGTTGAGACACATTTAATGATTTTCAATTTCGGCAGAAGACTATTCACACTTTATTAATGGAGCCCAAGCCACTGGTAGAAATTTGTAACCTTTCTTGACTACGCTCTTGGAATTACATGCCTGTATTTCGCTTTAGATTTTATATCGAAAAGGAAAGTTTTTTCGTCAAATCATCTGTTGAGGGGTTTTAAACTAAGAAATCTCTGGAGTTTTTTTTGTTTTGTTTTTAATTCAAAACCCCATTTATCTACGATCTTAGAATTTGGTGACTGTAGTTTGCTTTAAAATAATATTGAAGAGAGAGGTTTTTAAACTCAAAACCATCTGGAGGGGTTTTAAACTTTAAAGAAAAAGCCATCGGGAGGAGGATGATTTAAACTCAAAACCCCTTTGGCTACGCTCATAGATTTTATAGTGTGTAAATTGCTTTTTTTTTTTATTGAAGATGGGGTTTATCGTAAATTTTGGAGGGGGGTTTAAAATCAAAATCTTCCTCAACTGTGCTTTTGGAATTTGGGGATTGTTGTTTGCATTTTTTTGTTTTGTTTTATAGAAGAGGGGGATTTAACTGCAAAAACCTCTGGTAGGGGGATTTGTATCTCAAAACCCCCTGATAGGGTTTTTTTTAAATCTCAAAACCCCCTAGTAGGGGGATTTAAACTCAAAACCCCCTGGTAGAGGGTTTTTAACTCAAAACTGCCTCGGCTGTGCTGTGGTAAGTGATGATTTAGTATTAAAATCTCACCTAAAATAAACAAAATGAAAGCAAATATCAGTCACTTAATTCCGTCCCCCCCCCCGCAGGGGGGGGGATTTCATTTCGGGGGGGGGGGGTTGAACCCCAAGAACCCCCCCCCTGGCTACGCCCATGGTAACTAAACATTTAAGTTGTATAATTAAAAAAAAATGATTTGTAAGAAAACCACAAACAAGTAACATAAAAGAAAATAAATTATTCCTTAAGGAAGTATACCTTATCCAATAGCCTATGGAATAGTCATTTTTTATAATGCTTTTTTATTGCAAGAAATCTTTCCATTAAGCTTTGCAAAATCAAGCTTTTCTCTATTAACAGTAATGCTTATATTTCTACAAATTACTGTTGACTGGAGCTTTAGGCCTTTATTATGACAGTGCGTAAAAAGTACGTCTTTTCATTTGTTTAACTCTTTAAACCTTTGAGTCGAGTGCGGGAATTCCCGCTGATGCTGCGCTGAAAATAAAAAGGCGCATGATAATTATATTTGGACCAATTATAACGTTCAAAAATTAATTTATCCAAATAGGAGGAATGATTAAAAAAATAAAGGTGTTAACCATTTCTGACAACATTCAAATGCATTGTTCTGTTTACAGGCAATGATTCCAGATTCGTGCAAGCAACAGGTGGCTGTAAACACTTTGATGTTCATGGGGGACCTGAGGATATTCCTTCCTCCAGGTTCTCATTCGACGCTCAGGTAGAGATTGATTTTTTGTTGTTGTAATGTACTTGATTTTCTTGTTTTTACTTGATAGCCTTGAAACATCTAAAACAGAATGGCAGTCACAGAGGACAGTCATAGAGGACAAATAAAATGACCATCTGCTTTCAGGCCTTCTATGACTATTGGTCTCGACAGGGCGGAATTATCTTCTCTTTTGTTGTATCGTCTGTATTTTATAAGATAGAATGTCAAGTACCCATTTACACCAGGAAGCGAGCGCATGCTTCTAGGTTTGGAGGCTAAGTCTTTTCTCTGCTACTGTGCACGTATCGTTGATGGGGAGTCTCACTATAAACTCTTTTTGTAACTTTCTCTTAGGTGTCAGAACGTGACTGGAGAATGACATTCCTGCCTGCATTCAGACAGTGTGTGAGAGCTGGGACATTTAGTGTCATGTGTAGCTACAACAGGTTAGACATTTGCAAATATGTGTTTCAGGTTCCTTTGAGATGTAGCTCAAACTCAATAAAAACATTTTTTTAAAATAAAATAGTAGACGTTGTTATAAAAACTGTTTCTTTAATGCTGTTATAAAAAAAAAAACTGTTTCTTTAATAATGCTGTTATAAAAAAACTGTTTCTTTAATGCTGTTATAAAAAACTGTTTCTTTAATGCTGTTATAAAAAACTGTTTCTTAAATGCTGTTAAAAAAACTGTTTCTTTAATGCTGTTATAAAAAACTGTTTCTTTAATGCTGTTATAAAAAAACTGTTTCTTTAATGCTGTTATAAAAAAACTGTTTCTTTAATGCTGTTATAAAAAACTGTTTCTTTAATGCTGTTAAAAAAACTGTTTCTTTAATGCTGTTATAAAAAAAACTGTTTCTTAAATGCTGTTAAAAAAACTGTTTCTTTAATGCTGTTATAAAAAACTGTTTCTTTAATGCTGTTATAAAAAAACTGTTTCTTTAATGCTGTTATAAAAAAAACTGTTTCTTTAATGCTGTTATAAAAAACTGTTTCTTTAATGCTGTTAAAAAAACTGTTTCTTTAATGCTGTTATAAAAAAAACTGTTTCTTTAATGCTGTTATAAAAAACTGTTTCTTTAATGCTGTTATAAAAAACTGTTTCTTTAATGCTGTTATAAAAAACTGTTTCTTTAATGCTGTTATTAAAAAAAAAAACTGTTTCTTCGATGCTGTTATAAAAAAATTTTCTTTAATGCTGTTAAAAATGTTTCTTTATTGCTGTTAGAAAGAATTAGGTCCTTGAGTGTAAGCTTCTCTGCAATATTTAGTCACACGTACGTCATCATTGAAGAAAATAGCTTTTGTAATAATCAGTTACTCCCATGTTTCCCTCATTGTGTTGCTAATGGTCAAGTTCTGTTTTTTTTAGTCAGGGCCTGACTTAGGCATAGGTAAACTAGGCACTTCCCTAGGGTCTACGATTGGTAGAGGCCTCGCACATGACTCATAACAAGTATTTTAGAAAATAATAGCGAAACTTGTGCCCAATGTTATTGTTGAATTAAACTCCGTTTTTAATAAATTTCTTTTTTTTTTTCGCTGTTTTTAATTTTTCTATTTCATTTGGGGCCATCTATTTTTTTTTTGTGGCCGACGATTAACGAGAATGTCATGTGGTCAACACAACGACAACCGCTTTTGCTTTCTCCAACTAGTGGATGGGCTCAAGGGTGTAATTTAAAATCCCAGTTTTCCCTCGATTTGGAAGCCAAACGCATTACCACTCAGCCACCGAGTTTCCAATTTCCAAAAGAATTTCATTTCAATTCAATCAACAAACATTTAAAAGACTTTTTTTTATTCATGGCGCTGATTTTTTTCTTCAAAACATTATAGAAATACAAAAAAAGATAGGTACCCTAAACAACTAAACACAAATATAATTCACAAAATAACCACACAAAGCCTGGTCTTGTGGTAAGCGCTCTGGTTTGTCGTCTTGTACATGCCGAAGTTTGGGCTCAGATATAATAATCTTCCATTTTGAGCGAATATGAAAAACATGTAACTAGCCATATTTTACCCGCGACCCGCGGATCTTAATTTGCGTATCACTGTCGATATAGTCACTGAGAGTGTTTTGAAAACAATTAAATAAAATAATAATGTTAAAAGAAAGCGAAAGCGTGAATGTAAAAATGGTATGAATGAAGCATGAAATGGAGCTATCTATTTTTTTAATAAAAACATTTGCTTGTAGGCCTACATATATTTAGATCTACATCTAGAGTCTAGATACTATTTTAAGAGTGAATTCAAGGGCTTAAGATGCTAATTTATTATTGTATGTTACTATATTTAATATCCCCCCCATATGGAGCCTCGTGTAGCCTGTCCAATCATAGTGTGTTTACATCGGGAGGAGGGTTAGAGAGTCGGTGTGCGTGCGTGGTGTTCCGCATGGTTGGGCGACGTAGAGAATTACATATAAAGATTCTTGTTAAGTATTAAGTTGCTGTATTTCTTAATTTAGATGAGCTACCCAGCTGAGAGAAACAATGAAAGAAAGAAAGAGATAGAGAAAGAGAGTGAAAGAGAGAAAGAAAAAGAGAAAGAAATAGAAAGTGAAAGAGAGAGTGAAAGAGATAGAAAGAGACAGTGAAAGAGAGTGAAAGAGAGAGAGAGAAAGAGAGAGAGAGAAAGACAGTGAAAAAGAGAGAGAAAGGGACAGAAAGAGAGAAAAAAAAAAGAGAAAGAGGTTACACATGGCAAGTAGACAGTTGAAGACAGCAACATATAGATCACCTTGACGATTAGAATGTCACTGACTCTCCACTCCATTCTGTTAATAAAGGATAAAGGATTTGTCAAATACTTTCTTCCTTCCTACTGCTACATACACTCAAAAAGATGCAATACTACAAATACAAGACACCACCACATGGCCTACACCATTCTGCACAAAGTATTGTTCTTTAAAAAAAAAAAGATCCATTTTTAGATCGTTTTTATTTCTATGTTCTTACTTTCCAAGAATCAACGGCGTTCCAGCCTGCGCCAATGGCAAGCTGTTGACTGAGATACTCCGCAATGAGTGGAACTTCACAGGCTATGTTGTCAGCGACGAGGAAGCGCTGGAGAACATCATTAGCAAACATCACTACCTCAACAACAGCGTGGACGCTGCAGCAGCTTGTGTGAATGCTGGATGCAACCTTGAACTTTCACCTAACCTTCTTCAGCCAGTTTATTTATCCATTGGTGAGTAATAAGTAAACGTCCAACCAGTTTCCAGGAATACTTCGAAAAAATATATACATGGCCTGGATATCTCGGTGATGGTATGAATATAAAACAATTGCACATTCTTATTAGTAACTTAATGTATAGATTACTTCTGGTGTTCATTTTTAAACGTAATTTTCGCCCTTCAAAAGCTTATATCAACTCACTCTGTCTGTCTGGTAAAAAGTTTGTTCACGTTATTTCTCCCACACCCAATCTCTGATCAAGCTGAAATTTTGCACAATTATTTCTTTTACCAGACAACACAAGAATCGATAATTTTTGTTAAGCCGATTAGTTAACTATTGGTAATTATTTATTTTGTTTTTGTAGCTAACGCAAGGGAAAGAGATTTTTTTTTACTGATAATGTGGTATAAATTGAAATAGTCCACCTTATTGTTTGTAGAAAGAAAAGTATGTTATTTTTTTATATATAAAGAGGCCTACATTTAAAATGCAATCCCCCAGATATCCTACCCTTTTCCAACTGGTCCAAACAGGTGATAGGATCATAGCGTATTGAGAAAACCAAAAGTATAAACTTGCGCTAAACAAAAACAATTGCAAAGATATTTCTAATCGCACGGGTTTATTATTATTAGTCTAGATCTATTACACATTTAACTGCATGACTGATCTAAACGAATTGATACTACTACATATAATATAAGTTTTTTTTTTTTTTTTTTTTTTAAAGTATTTTTTCTTTCTTTTGCTTGTTTTTTTTTTTACCATTTAGTCGATGCAGTAATGCAAGGGAAGTTATCGGAAGATCTTGTCAGGGAAAGAGTTAAACCCCTTTTCTACACACGGATGAGGCTCGGCGAGTTTGATCCTCCAGAGAACAACACATACACCAAGTTGTCCAATGCCGATGTGGAGACACCAGAGCATCAGGCACTGGCCATTGAAGCTGCTTCTAAATCATTTGTCTTGCTGAAGAACCAAAACCATGTTTTACCATTCAATGCAGACGCATTTAAAACAGTCGCTGTAAGTCGAAGACGTTACCTCAGGGGCCGGCTTAGACTGATTAGACCGATTGCTCTAAATTGGGCCCCGCGCTTGACAGGGACCCCACAATTTAGCATCTATATATATATCAGCCATGGCTCTTGTCACAGGCCCATAAAGATGTAGAAATTGAAGGATTAAAGTATTTAGTTTATCAAACGAGTGACATATCTTAAATTAACCCACTGGCTCCTATTGCATTTGAGTTGCTTCCTGTTCATGTTGCATAATAAATGTTCTTTTAATCACCTAATTAATGATCTAATTAATGATCTAATTAATAGTTGTTATAGTGCAGAGTATTAGAAGAGGGGACTCTCAAGCATCCACGGGACACGCAATTTGTAAGGCCGGCCCTGCATTACATAGTAACAAGTAACTAAGTGATTGTTGTTACAGGTCGTAGCACCAAACTGCTGATAGGCAACTAAACCGTTGTATCTTAATTAATAAAACTTCAAATAACTTGATAACTTACTTGTGAACAATGCTAAATATAACTTTATTTATAATATGGACACAAAAAATCTAGCGGATATGAAATCAAACAAATGTAGTAGACTTAATGATAATATTTTAAAACAAAATCAAACTTACTACTATAACACAACCTTTCAGTTTCACGCTCTGGAGTCGTCTGCCTTTACTAAGACAATGCCACCTACGTTGCATCATACACAACCAATCGCTAACGTCTTCCCACCGTCACCATAGGAACACACACACACAATCCATAACAGTGATGCAATAGCAGCAAGACCATTTCACTTCATTTTTTGTTTTACTTATCGTTTTTTATTTCACTACCAGAACTGAAGGCATTAACTCTTTCTCTCCTAACCGACGATACAAACGTTGATTCCATCAGAATGTGGTAAATAATTACGGAGAGAAAGAGTTAAAAAAAAAGGAGGTTATGGTCATGCATCTCAACATGACAGTATTAAATAATTTAAACCATAGTCCTGGAAACTTGTCTGTCAGTTCGCAAGCTTGATCAATTAATCTGCCTATAGTTCTTTTAGTTTGCTGTGGAGGCGGCTGTGTTGACCTGATCGTCTGTTAAAAACCTATCAAATGTTAAAACCTACTATTAAGCCTAAGATCCTAAGTTCAGATTGAAAGTTTTAGATAAAAAAATATTCGAAATGATACAACTTCAGGTTGTAGGTCCTTGTTAAAACCTATTAGAAATGTTAAAATTTAATGTTGAATTCTAATTTTAGATTGTAGGTCCTTGTTAAAAACCTATTAGAATGTAATGAAATGTTGAACCTACCTTCAGATTGTTGGCCCCATGGCTCACAACTACAGTCAGATCTTCGGAGATTATACGCCACTGCAAGACCGCAGCTTCACCAAGACGCCCCTGCAAGGCTTGCAGACTTTGTTCCCAGGGATTAAGTATCAAGCAGCTTGTCTGGACGGAACACAGTGCACGTCATACGATCCTCAGGTCATTCCAGAGGTCGTAGCTGGAGCAGATTTAATTTTTGTAGCACTAGGAACGGGTTAGTCTTCTTGGACAGGTGTACCTAGGCTTATATTAAATGTAAACATTAGATTAAGTTTTTAAAAGCTCAGCGCGTTATTGTCAAATCTCATTTGTGGACCAGTTTGGGGGGGGGAGGGGGTATCTGGGAGTAGGTTTCCGTGCTGCCTTTAGGCGCTCAGTAAGCACAACTCTCCTCGAGTCGGATTAACTTAAGCCTTCTTATTAGGTAGCCAAGACAACACCTTCTTGTTAGGTAGCCAAGACAACACCTTCTTGTTAGGTAGCCAAGACCACACCTCCTTGTTAGGTGGCCAAGACAACACCTTCTTGTTAGGTAGCCAAGACAACACCTTCTTGTTAGATAGCCAAGACCACACCTCCTTGTTAGGTGGCCAAGGCGTAGCCAAGACCACACCTCCTTGTTAGGTGGCCAAGACAACACCTTCTTGTTAGATAGCCAAGACCACACCTCCTTGTTAGGTAGCCAAGACAACACCTTCTTGTTAGGTAGCCAAGACAACACCTTCTTGTTAAATAGCCAAGACCACACCTCCTTGTTAGGTAGCCAAGACAACACCTTCTTGTTAGGTAGCCAAGACCACACCTCCTTGTTAGGTAGCCAAGACCACACCTTCTTGTTAGGTAGCCAAGACAACACCTTCTTGTTAGATAGCCAAGACCACACCTCCTTGTTAGGTGGCCAAGGCGTAGCCAAGACCACACCTCCTTGTTAGGTAGCCAAGACAACACCTTCTTGTTAGGTAGCCAAGACAACACCTTCTTGTTAGGTAGCCAAGACCACACCTCCTTGTTAGGTGGCCAAGGCGTAGCCAAGACCACACCTCCTTGTTAGGTAGCCAAGACCACACCTCCTTGTTAGGTGGCCAAGGCGTAGCCAAGACCACACCTTCTTGTTAGGTAGCCAAGACAACACCTTCTTGTTAGGTAGCCAAGACCACACCTTCTTGTTAGGTAGCCAAGACAACACCTTCTTGTTAGATAGCCAAGACCACACCTCCTTGTTAGGTGGCCAAGGCGTAGCCAAGACCACACCTCCTTGTTAGGTAGCCAAGACAACACCTTCTTGTTAGGTAGCCAAGACCACACCTCCTTGTTAGGTAGCCAAGACAACACCTTCTTGTTAGGTAGCCAAGACAACACCTTCTTGTTAGGTAGCCAAGACCACACCTCCTTGTTAGGTGGCCAAGGCGTAGCCAAGACCACACCTTCTTGTTAGGTAGCCAAGACAACACCTTCTTGTTAGATAGCCAAGACCACACCTCCTTGTTAGGTAGCCAAGACAACACCTTCTTGTTAGGTAGCCAAGACAACACCTTCTTGTTAGGTAGCCAAGACCACACCTCCTTGTTAGGTGGCCAAGGCGTAGCCAAGACCACACCTCCTTGTTAGGTAGCCAAGACAACACCTTCTTGTTAGGTAGCCAAGACCACACCTCCTTGTTAGGTGGCCAAGGCGTAGCCAAGACCACACCTCCTTGTTAGGTAGCCAAGACAACACCTTCTTGTTAGGTAGCCAAGACAACACCTTCTTGTTAGGTAGCCAAGACCACACCTTCTTGTTAGGTAGCCAAGACAACACCTTCTTGTTAGGTAGCCAAGACCACACCTCCTTGTTAGGTAGCCAAGGCGTAGCCAAGACCACACCTTCTTGTTAGGTAGCCAAGACAACACCTTCTTGTTAGGTAGCCAAGACAACACCTTCTTGTTAGGTAGCCAAGACCACACCTCCTTGTTAGGTAGCCAAGGCGTAGCCAAGACCACACCTTCTTGTTAGGTAGCCAAGACAACACCTTCTTGTTAGGTAGCCAAGACAACACCTTCTTGTTAGGTAGCCAAGACCACACCTCCTTGTTAGGTGGCCAAGGCGTAGCCAAGACCACACCTTCTTGTTAGGTAGCCAAGACAACACCTCCTTGTTAGGTAGCCAAGACCACACCTCCTTGTTAGGTAGCCAAGACCACACCTCCTTGTTAGGTGGCCAAGGCGTAGCCAAGACCACACCTTCTTGTTAGGTAGCCAAGACAACACCTCCTTGTTAGGTAGCCAAGACCACACCTCCTTGTTAGGTGGCCAAGGCGTAGCCAAGACCACACCTCCTTGTTAGGTAGCCAAGACAACACCTTCTTGTTAGATAGCCAAGACCACACCTCCTTGTTAGGTAGCCAAGACAACACCTTCTTGTTAGGTAGCCAAGACAACACCTTCTTGTTAGGTAGCCAAGACCACACCTCCTTGTTAGGTGGCCAAGGCGTAGCCAAGACCACACCTCCTTGTTAGGTAGCCAAGACAACACCTTCTTGTTAGGTAGCCAAGACAACACCTTCTTGTTAGGTGGCCAAGACAACACCTTCTTGTTAGATAGCCAAGACCACACCTCCTTGTTAGGTGGCCAAGGCGTAGCCAAGACCACACCTCCTTGTTAGGTAGCCAAGACAACACCTTCTTGTTAGATAGCCAAGACCACACCTCCTTGTTAGGTAGCCAAGACAACACCTTCTTGTTAGGTAGCCAAGACCACACCTCCTTGTTAGGTAGCCAAGACCACACCTTCTTGTTAGGTAGCCAAGACAACACCTTCTTGTTAGATAGCCAAGACAACACCTTCTTGTTAGGTAGCCAAGACAACACCTCCTTGTTAGGTAGCCAAGACCACACCTTCTTGTTAGGTAGCCAAGACAACACCTTCTTGTTAGGTAGCCAAGACCACACCTCCTTGTTAGGTGGCCAAGGCGTAGCCAAGACCACACCTCCTTGTTAGGTAGCCAAGACAACACCTTCTTGTTAGATAGCCAAGACCACACCTCCTTGTTAGGTAGCCAAGACAACACCTTCTTGTTAGGTAGCCAAGACAACACCTTCTTGTTAGGTGGCCAAGACCACACCTCCTTGTTAGGTAGCCAAGACAACACCTTCTTGTTAGGTAGCCAAGACAACACCTTCTTGTTAGATAGCCAAGACCACACCTCCTTGTTAGGTGGCCAAGGCGTAGCCAAGACCACACCTCCTTGTTAGGTAGCCAAGACCACACCTTCTTGTTAGATAGCCAAGACCACACCTCCTTGTTAGGTGGCCAAGGCGTAGCCAAGCGGGTTTGGCCTCTCAGTCACACATCTCATTGGATGTAATGGATAAACTGATTTTAGAAAAACTTTATTGCACGCTCCTCTATTACTTATTGCAATGAACATAAGGCTAGTGAGAGCCAGTGATTTATTTGATTTTAAACAGAGAAGAGTTATTCATCCTTAGTTACGATTCCATAGACCTAACCTGTGCAAGAATGTGTGTGTTATGATTTAAAAAAAAATACCAATAGATTATTTGTGGCATTGTCTTCAAGTATGAAGACTAAGGAAGAATATTTCACGTGGCTATTCAGATCCAGTTTGACCTACATATTTTGTCACTAATATTGCAGACAAAGCAAAATGAGATTCATGCACGTATTCAAACTAGCACCTCATTAGATGAGATCATTCACTGTCATTAGTTTGAGGCGCGAGAAGCTTCTTCCACCAGATTCTACAATTACGGGTATTGCATAATGCCGTTTTTTGTTATCGCGCGTAGGATAGGCGTTTTCCATATTGAATGACACCCCAAAATGTCAATTTTTGTCGATATATTTCAGCAGATTGGTATGAGTTTTCAAAAGATTTTCATAATTTCCGGAGATTTCCAGGACTTTTTCGTATAATTCGCTATTTCAGGAGATTTCCATGAGCTCCTGGTAAATCAGGAAGCCGCGGGAAATCTGTTATAAGTTATAAAATGGTTTAATTTAATAATTTACACCTAAAATTAGCGCAGGTTCTATGAAAAGTTCGGGGCCCACTGCGGTCGTATAGGTTGCATACGCCGTGGGCCGACTAGTTGCTATTATTTTTGTACCTCATTAACCGGGCTTGATACCCTGCCCTATAGTGGCGCCTGGGTGGAAACAATCGTAGGAGGAAACGATTAGGCTAAAGGGTAGCAAAACAAGACTCCTGTGGGGGTGCCTAAGGGGGTTCGAGAGCATCCTCATTGCACTGGGCGGACCCAACCTTGTCACAATCCAGACGCCGTTCCTCAAGGGACCGTTACATTAATGGCGTGTCCTGCACGGTTAGCCTGGTATAGAAAAGGAAAATGGCAGGGGTCCCTGTGCACGCGGTCTCTGGTCGCGGGTCTGACACCCCGCCAGACTGTTCTCATACAGGCCGGTGAAAGGGAGCTCTTGTTCACTTTTGCTGGCCTGGAGTACCAAGAGCCGAAGGCTCAACTCTACCTGACAATTTCAAGAAGAAGAAGAAGTACCTCATTAAATAATTAAGGAGGGAACCTCAATGGTTGAAAGTGTAAAAGAATATAATTAACCATAATTTAGTTTTGGAATGCCTTTTGATAGTCTTTTGTTAAGATTTGCATATTCTTCTAACCTGAAGACACAATGTCTACAATCTGAAAACAACAACAACAACAACATTAGTAAACTACTAGATCTATATCTAATCTAAATGTGGATTTAGTACTTCTAAATTATATCATATTTTCCTTTTTCTTTTCTCCATTTTAAACTGCTATAGGAACAGCCGTTGAGGCTGAAGGTCATGACCGCCCCAATTTAGAGTTACCCGGCCACCAAAAAGATCTGATACTAGACGTGTTAAAATACAGTGAGTTTTTGTTTTTTTAACTTGCTCTAGTTTAAAATATTTGTATTTGTAACTGTCTTAGTTGACTTCTCACTTATAGATCGCAGAAAGAGATAAAGGGAAAAATGAAAAAGAAAAATGTCAGTTGTTAAGAGTAACAAAAAAACTAAAACAAATTAATTCCACTTATCTTATTCATGGCAAACCAGTAACACAGACTAAAAACGCAAAATACCTAGGTGTTATAATAAATGAAAAACCGTCATGGAATCCACATATTGATGAAACTATTAAAAAATCAAACAAAGCATTAGGGTTTATTAAAAGAAATTTCTATAAATCAATAAGAACATGAAACAAAAATGTTATTTAACCTTGGTTAGGCCAATAATAGAATATGCATCCTCCGTTTGGGACCCCTCAACTCAAGAAAACATTAAGAAACTGGAACAGACACAAAATAGAGCAGTGAGATTCATAACAAACGAATATTCACATTTGACTAGAATTACACCTTTAGTAAAATCACTACATTTAGAAAGCCTTCAGGACAGAAGACTCAAAAGTAAAGTAGCAATTATACATAAAACACTGAACCATAATCTTCAAATACAAAAACAAAATTTAATAAAATACTCTGAAAGACACAAAGATAAAGGCACATTTCTCGTTCCATATGCTAGGACAAATTTGTACAAATACTCCTTCTTCCCTAGTGCTAATAGAGCATGGAATGGGCTGCCTGAGCTAGCCAGGAAAACCAGTGACTTGGCAGAATTTAAGTCATTGGTTAATATGCATGACTAAATGCATGACGCGTAGGACGTAATCATCTTCTTTTTTTGAAGTAACGTTTGTATTATATAAGAAAAAAAAATCTAATTTCTTAATTTATACCCTAGGACAAATTCATGTAAGTGCATTGCTTTCTATTTTAGTGTGATTATAGTTTCATGAATGACCCAATTTAGCAATGACTTAATGGGTTTAAGGTCTCTATAGGACTATTGCATCAAGCATATTTTTACTATGACACTTGGGGTTCAATTAATCCTTTTTTTTCATTGGATCGTCTGCCAATTCCAAGATAAAAGGGAGATGACCGTTTCGCGCTTTAAAAAAAACCCCACCTAGATTAGAGATTCTGCAACAAAACAGACATTAGAATCAACAGTCATCAGACCGTGATAGTATGATAATCAGCTTCTGTTCACTTTCAGGTGGTAATGCCCGGGTCATTTTACTTCTTTTCAATGCTGGTCCTCTCAACGTGACGTTCGCAGACGAGTCCGAGCAGGTGGATGCCATATTGGAATGTTTCTTTCCGGCCCAAGCCACAGGCGATGCTCTGGTCAATGTGCTGATTAACAAGGGCGGTAATTATTCTCCTGCCGGAAGATTGCCAATAACATGGCCCAAATACGGCTGGCAGGTATATTCATATTGCTATCCACCCAACTTGATGTTATTCACAAAGTTGACTAAAACAACAAAACCTATCTAAAATGAAGGATGTAACAATTATAACATATCTCTCAATACTATAGGATTAATTTCTCTTTTGTTATCAGGCCAAATTTATTAATTACTATTGATTAATTAATTAATTGGTTAACTTTTTATTAATTAAATTTTTGTTAGGGGCAAGGAATAATGATGTAAAGTTCTATTTTAATTCTAGAAGAGGAAGTGGTATAAATGACATGTACAACAATTTTACCAGACAGACAGAGTGAGTTGATATAAGCTTTGTAAAAAAGATTTTTTTTTGGCAAACTGGTAGAGCACATAGTAATAGCTGTGATTTTTCTGAGAACTCGGAAGACATTTTAAAAACTTCTCAGCTCTAATGTGTTATGCTACATTTTGTGTCAGTCAAAGTAAATCGTTGAAGTACTATGGTTACCAAATTATCCATGAGATAAAACGGATGTCAGGTCGTGTCGTATTCTCTTCAGGCTGTCGTGACAGTGATCAAAGTCTGCCCGCCACTATCCCCACCCCCCCAGCCCTTATGCAGGAAATTTGAACAAGGACGTTATCATTGTCGTTTCTGAAGTCTGATACCCATAGAAGGAAGCAGATATCTTGAAGGGATAAAAAAAAACTTTTCTGACACCATTTTAACAAAGCTTATATCAACTCACTCTGTCTGTCTGGTTAAAAGTGTTTACACGTTATTTCTCCCACATCCAATCTCCGATCAAGCTGAAACTTCGCACAATTATTCATTGACATAGACAAGACATGAATCAATAAAAAAAATAAGACCAATTAGACAATTAATTTCTGGTAATTAATTATTTAGTTTAATAGCAACAAGGGAAACTAATACTTCAATATTCAGAGATATGGCTAAATTTGTTGGGTGAAGTCCCCTTAAATAAATGTTAAAGCTCTTTCTCCCTCACGCATTCTCCGATCAAGTTGATACAATTATTTATTGTGCCTAACAAAACCCGAATCACTAAAAAAACAACAACAAAAAACAATTAGTCAATTCGTTATTGGTAATTAATTATTTGGTTTGACATTGAATAAGGGAAATAACCCATGGGCGTAGCCAGGACTTTTTTTCGGGGGGGGTTTGGGGGGGAGGATTTTTTTCTCTCTTCCCCTCCCCCCTCCGCGAAAAAAAATTATATGTATTTATGTGTGTGTGTACATAATTTTTATTACATTCTGACCCTTCATTCTTTCGGAAGACGTTTATTGTGACCTAGAATAGGTTCTTCCATGAGTTAGTGGAAAAATTGTAGATTCCCCGACATTAGCCTATTAGCAATGGGGTCTGGGGGAGCGCTAGGAGCTTCGCCAGCGCGGGGCGAAGCCCCGCCGCCAAGCACTATTTCTGATATTGAAAACCAACAAAATGCATATTCTGAGGTATCTACAGTGCATTTTCCTGCTATTAAAAAGTTTTATTTCAAAAACCTAATGTGATATTCTTACTGACTTAGACCCTCCCGCGCCGTTCGGCGCATTTGCTGTTAAGCTGTTTCCATAAAATTGTAGATTCCCCGCCATTAATAGCAAGGGGGTCTGGGGGGAGCGCTACCAGCTCCCCCAGCGCGGGGCGAAGCCCCGCCGCCAAGCACTATTTCTGGTATTGAAAACCAACAAAATGCATATTCTGAGGTATCTACACTGCATTTTCCTGCTATTAAAAAATTTTATTTCAAAAACCTAATGTGCCGTTCGGAGCATTTGACGTCAAGCTGTTTCCATAAAAATCTGTCACTGATAATGTCTGAAGCCTCTTCCCACCTGCCATGAGGACCTCAATGAATGAGTGGCGTCAAGTTGTACTAGGATATCATTGCAACTCTTCTTATGCGTAATTTATTTTGTCGAAGAACATGTCCAGCAAACCTCATGCATCGCTCTCTCACAATCTTACTAATGGATCGACTCCCAGTTCGGCATAGGATTTACTTGATTTAGACCCGATCTCTATAACTGACTCCTAAAATCTGTCTTAGCCATCTTTGTTGAGCCACATTTTGTGTTTTTCAATTTTGGCAGATGACTATTCACTGCAGTTTATTAATGGAGCCCTGCCACTGGTAAAAATGTGTAACCTCTCTTGAATACGCTCTTGGAATTAAGTGACTGTAGTTTGCTTTTGATTTTATATCGAAAAGAGAAGTTTTATCGTCAAAATCATCTGCTGGGGGTTTTCCACCTAAAAATGCCCTGTAGGGGGATCTTAAACTCAAAACCATCTGGAAGGGTTTTAAACTTAAAAAAAAAAGCCATCTGTAGAAGAGGGGTTTAAACTCAAAATTGGCTACGCTCAAATAATTTTAGTGTGTAATTTCCTTTTTTTTTATATTGAAGAGGTATTTTTAGCATCAAACCCCTCTGAATGGGGGTTTAAACTCAAAACCCCTTTTGGCAACGCTCATAGCATTTTGAGTCCGTAATTTGCTTTTTTTCTTACACTGAAGATGTATTTTTTATCCTCAAACCCCCCTGGCGGGGGGTTTAAACTCAAAACCCCTTTGGCTACGCTCGTATATTTTAGAGTGAGTAATTTGCTTTTATTTATATTGAAGATGTACTTTTTAGCTTCAAACTCCACTGGAGGGGAGTTTAAACTCAAAACCCCTTTGACTACACTCATAACATTTTGAATGTATAATTTGCTTTGTTTTATTATTAAAGAGGTATTTTTTTTACCTTCAAACCCCGCTGAAGTGGGGTTTAAACTCAAATCTGAGTCAACACCCATTTAGCTACGCTCATAACATTTTGAGTGTGTAATTAGCTTTTTTTTATATTGATGAGGGGGTTTATCGTAAATTTTAGAGGGGGTTTTAAAATCAAAATCTTCCTTAACTGTGCTCTTGGAATTAGGGGATTTTCGTTTGCATTTTTTTTGTTTTGTTTTATAGAAGAGGGGGAGTTAGCTGCAAAAACCCCAGGTAGAGGGTTTAAAACTCAGAACCCCCGGTAGGGGGTTTTAAACTCAAAACCCCTGGTAGGGGTTTTTAAACTCGAACCCCTCTGGTAGGGGTTATAAACTCGAACCCCCTGGTAGGGGTTTTTAAACTCGAACCCTCCTGGTAGGGAGTTTTAAACTCAGAACCCCCTGTTAGGGGGTTTTAAACTCAAAACCCCTTTGGTTATGCTGGGGCAAGTGATGGTTTAGTATTAAAAACTCACCTAAAATAAACAAAATCAAAGCAAAAAATCAGTCATTAAATTCCGACTCCCCCCCCCCTTCGGGGGGGGATTTCATTTCGGGGGGGGGTTTGAACCCCAAAACCCCCCCCCTGGCTACGCCCATTAAATAACCTGTACATTATTGGTAGAAATAGTTTTAAGTACCGAGTTCTTCCCCTTTTACTTTGTTTATTTTAAATATTTTTTAAAATTTTGCTTGTTTTTTTGTTCTAATATGTTTAAAATTAACGCGGTAAAGATGAACCATTTTCTTGTATTAGTAACCGCATCTTTTAAAAAAAATAATGTTAATGTTATCTTTTCAGTTGCCACCGATGGTCAACTACTCCATGGAGGGACGCACCTATCGTTACATGCTCAGCGACCCTCTTTACCCCTTTGGCTATGGACTGTCTTACTCCAACTTCACTTATGATTTGCTGGCTGTTGTATCATACACACAACCCAAAGCGGACGTGGAAGTTGGCCTTTTCTTCACCAATCAGGGGCCAGTTGATTCGGATGAGGTAAAGTAGAGTTAAAAATCTCGTTTGAAAATCTAGATTCAATAAAGAAAATGAGGGACAATATAGTACTATTTTATTAAAGTAATTTTTTTTTTACCTTGGCTTTTTTTTTTTTTTTAAATGAAGAATGCCGCCCAATCAGTTTTAGAAAAGTTTTATTAATAATGTATCTTAGAAAAAAAAGAGTTCTTTTGCAGGGCCGGCCTTGGGCCACTACAACCTATGCGGCCTCAGTTTAAGATGATGTTTTGGAGCCCAGTACTGACTATAAGATGATGTTTTGGAGCCCAGTGCTGACTATAAGATGATGTTTTGGAGCCCAGTACTGACTAAAAGACAATGTTTTGGAGCCCAGTGCTGACTATAAGACGATGATCTGGAGCCCAGTACTGACTATAAGACGATGATCTGGATCCCAGTACTGACTATAAGATGATGTTTTGGAGCCCAGTGCTGACTATAAGATGATGTTTTGGAGCCCAGTGCTGACTATAAGATGATGTTTTGGAGCCCAGTGCTGACTATAAGATGATGTTTTGGAGCCCAGTACTGACTATAAGATGATGTTTTGGAGCCCAGTGCTGACTATAAGATGATGTTTTGGAGCCCAGTACTGACTATAAGATGATGTTTTGGAGCCCAGTACTGACTATAAGATGATGTTTTAGAGTCCAGTACTGACTATAAGATGATGTTTTGGAGCCCAGTGCTGACTATAAGATGATGTTTTGGAGCCCAGTACTGACTATAAGATGATGTTTTGGAGCCCAGTGCTGACTATAAGATGATGTTTTGGAGCCCAGTGCTGACTATAAGATGATGTTTTGGAGCCCAGTGCTGACTATAAGATGATGTTTTGGAGCCCAGTGCTGACTATAAGATGATGTTTTGGAGCCCAGTGCTGACTATAAGATGATGTTTTGGAGCCCAGTGCTGACTATAAGATGAAGATTCATGTACTTGAAAAGTGGCAAGTACAGAAACTTCATTAATTATTATTTTTATCTATTTCCATTCCTCCAGGTCGTTCAATGTTATATTTCCTGGCAAAACCAGTCCTTACCAGTTCCTCAAAGACAGTTGGTCTACTTCAACCGGGTCAATGTCAAGGTCGGCGTCCAGATTCACTTGTCCTTCAATGTCTCATGGGAATCGTGGACGTTTTGGGACAATGGCCAGTGGGTCATACAAGCAGGTAATTAAGAAAATAATTATAACAATACAGAAGTATGGTCTATATAGCCACTACATTTTTTGTGTGTGCGCAATCGTTGATTCTAAATTTATGCTTTTTTCCCCCTTAATATTTAATTCAACAATTTTTTTTGAACTAGGTAAAAGTTTGACCTTTCCCCCCTAAACATTTCTGCATTCAATGATCATGTGAGATTAATGTTTATTAATTTACAGAAGCATCACGAACAAGGTTCCAATCTAAAACATGTTCAATTATAATACTGAAAGCCTTGCTTACGCAGATTTACGCTATCTTTAAACTACACTGGCACTCGAAAAAAAACAAACGCTGATACATGAATAGTTTCTATTGAAATAAGAAAATCATTTTAGAAGTCAAAGGTAATGAAAAATCTGACATACTGGCCAACAGATATGGGACATGGGTAAGTAATCAAGCAATCCGAAATTCCTCTTTATATGATAGTGAGGGAAAACTATAATAGAGGAAATAGTAGAAAACAGAAATGGACCAGATCTAATTTTAAAAAAGGAATGATGTATACTGCAAGATAGCCAGACATGATGAACGAAAAAAGTTTTGCATCCGAACAGGACATAGCAGGCAGCGCCGGTCCTTCAAATTGCAGGGCCCTATGCGAAACGGATTGCGCGGAGCCTAGTCTGGGTAGGGAAAAGGATAATAAGTGAAAATTGATAATTTTTGTTTAAAAATAAATTCGTCATTGCATTTTATTCATACTTTACTAAGTGCAAAAATTACTGTCAAATTAAATTACGAGCCATCTACAATAGACGATAATTTTCCAACTAAAAGTTCGAAAAAGCCGAAAAACATTGACATCTGCCTTTCAGATTTACTATCGACTAGCAAAATATCGCTTTTGATTTTGTATAAGAGATACAGATAGATTTAGATTAATTTAGATCTATATTTATATGCCAGTGACTTTTAAAGTAAATAATGTAAAGTAAATAAGTATTGGAACTTCTTGTTTTGGTTAAAATTCGCCTTAGTATTTTTATTAAATGAAAGTAGACAATTCCTTTTTTTTAAAGCGATTAGGATTGGCGTTTTCCATATTTAATGGCACCCCAAAATGACAATTTTGTCTATTTTTAAAGACATTATTTGAGTTTTCTGGATAATGTAATAATTTCAGGAGATTTTCGTGACCCTGTTTTCGTATACTTTGCAATTTCAGATTTCCAGGAACTCCTAGAAAATCAGGAGGCCATGGAAACCCTGTTATAAGTTAAAATGGTTTAATTAATAATTTACAACTAGCGTTAGCCCGGGGCCCATGAAAGTACGGGGCCCAATGCGGCCGCATAGGTTGCAGTGCCTTAGGCTGGCTCTGATAACAGGAAACAACACTTGTTCCGGTATCAGAAAATTGGGACTAGCGAAGCATGCCCTTGTGGAGTGTCACAAGACAATACCTTCAATGTCCTTCACAGTTGCATACTTTATCGAGAAACCAGAATAAGATATACCCCATATAGTAGAAAAACTGATTTCCAATTTTAATTTAGCTGAAAACTGCTTTAGTTGTTTTTTTCTCATTCTATCCAAAATGTGATCTGGAAACTCCTGCGTAGTTTATCTTAGATATGAGACTAGTTTTCTGAATCCTCCAAAATGATAATGAAAACGGAGAAGAAGAAAAAGAAGTCAAAGCTTGGCCATTTGAATGAATTATGAAACAAAAATTATTTTGATAAGATTGATCAGAAACGCGTGTCTGTTCTTAATTAATTAAGAAACATGGAAACAAAAGGACCAATAACATTTGTCAGCCATAATTAAAACACGAACTAAGCTAAAACTCACAGAACTATTTCTGGCTAGACTTTCGCGTTGGTACATTTCAAAGAATTTTTTACGTTTTCGATATTTATTCAATGAAAAATAAAGTTTTTATTTGATACAATTTCTTTTTTTCTTTCTTTACCTTTCTTGTGTATCTAGGAATAATGAACATATATTGTGGAGGCCAGCAGCCTTTCCAGAAGAAATCTGTTCCATCCAACGTTATTGACGATTCTTTTGAAATCTACTCAACTGTTTACATGGACAAGATTTGATCTATAAAAAGAATCGCAGCAGTAATCTTTTTGACGTTTATAGGATTGCCATATAGTCAGCCGGAAGTATTAATTAATCATTATCATGTGTTCAAGTGAAACACAAGTGTATACATTAATAAATGCATGTACATATGTAATGATACGAGAAAAAAGCCAGGTAACATGTAATGTACGCGTCAAGGTCTCATGAGATGTTTAAATAAAATTTATAACATGTTTCGAGAAAGCTACAATACATTTCTCACAGTACTAAAAATAACCACATAAATTTCCCATAGTACTATAAATAGCAAAAAAAAAAGTTTCTTTTATGATGTTAGAGAAGCTAATTTTAGTAAGGGTAATTAAACAAGGTAAACTAATAAGTGGTGTCAATCAAAAATAGTTTCTTACTTCAAATTAATAAAGTCTACTTCCATCTAGAACTGAAAATATGAATTGTATTGTGTGTATATTGTGTGAATCCAATCTTTTAGTGATTTCTTCTTGAGGAATGAAACAGTTCCTGTTATTTGTTCGCCTATAATATATGTATCCAACATCACAGTGGACCAATAGATAGTAGTTTCTGAAAGTAACAAGACGTACCAATCACACATTTCCATTGTTACTCGAGGTCTGTCTCCGTTTGTCAAACATTGTAACAAAGTCTAAAATATAATACCTAAACTTGTATGTGGCTAATACTCGAATTTTGTTTGTTTTACAGCGTTGTTTACGGCTGTTCCTAAAATAAATGTATTGTTACGGTCATATGTGTTATGCCGTGTGAGCGTGTGTGTACGTGTGTGTGTGTGTGTGCGTGCATGTGTGTGCGTTTTATTTTTCTCTGGTGACGTGGGAAGATGCTAGTGTTTGGTTGTGAAGAATGCAAGATAGGTGGCGTTGTCGTCATTGGTTTGAGTTAGGACAGACGACTCCAGCACGTGAGACTAAAAATGTTGTGTTATTGTAGTCACAATGTCGTGAGTTAGATTTTGTTAGAAAAGTATTACTACCATAGTCTAGTACATTTCTTTGATCATTATCAACTTGAACAATCTGGTATAAACTTTGTCACATGTAAATTATGAGTGAGTCTGGTGTGAATGTACACTTTGGTTTCTTATAGTTATAATGTTTTTTGTTTGGTGTAATGCACAAATTGTAAGACAAATTTCCTTACGGATAATAAAGATTATTATTATTATTATTATTATTATTTTGTCTAGATTATAATAAAAATTCTATTTACTATTGTTCACAAAGAATTTATTCGAGTTATTTGAAGTTTTATTTGTTAAGATACAGCAGTTTAGTTGTCTACCACCAGTTTAGTGCTACAAATCAACGACCGTCAATAAGAACAGGGAACGTTCGAATATTACTTAAGGCCGGAAATATTTTAACATCCCTCCCCTAAAAAATCGTAACAAAACTCAACTTCCCTTCCCCCTAGGGAAAATTTTTAAAAAGTTCGAATTTAAAAAGACTTATTTATTCATTGTAATTTTCCATCATCGTATCGATAGAAATGATTTGAAAATATCGACTTCTTTCGGCGCTTCGATGAAGTATTTTTTGTTTCAAATACTGTACACACACACAACACACACACACACACACACACACACACACACACACACACACACACACACACACACACACACACACACACACACACACACACACACACACACACACACATACATACACACACATACATACATACATATATATATATATATATATCGGGCGTCCGCCTTAAAAAAAACAACAAGTGGTGTTTAAAAAAAACGCGGATTATTTTTTCCATTAATATTTTTTTGAAAACCAGTAGTTTAGCCCTTCCGCGAAAATCGGACCCACAAAATTGGTGAAAAGACCACTGTAGCTGTTATTTTATTTCAATTAGTTTTTGTTTTTGTTACGTAACAAATCTTCAGATCCACCTCTCCCTTGTGACAGACGTTAACCAATTTCTATACCCCTGCCCACTTAGTCGTTAAGTAACATCCAAATGTTACCTTATAGAATTTATGAAAAAAAAAACGCAACTTAAATTAGATTTCTATCTAGCTTTATTATTAATAACCTATTCATAGGTCTCCCCTTTGTTCATAAAGCTTTCTGTGTAATGGTTACCACAGGAACACACTATAAAAAGTGCATAAATCTGGAAGAAGATTGTAAAAATTCGTCACCTTGTGAAATACAGTCACACAATATAGAATTATGTATAGATCTTCCAGTTGTAAATCATGTTGGTAAATGAAATAAGATACTGACTGTCGAAGACCAAGCCTCACTATGTTCTTATCTTAACTTTGCTATTAGTATTTGTAATCCGAAATCTATTTGAAGAGGTCAAATTTGGTATCTTTTTAAATGTCAAAGGTCAACAAATGGCAGATGTGAACTTTTGCTTGTCCATGAGCTACATAGTGCAATAAAAACGTTTCTTATCTTAGGTGTAAGTCATGGAATGAAGTATAGTCTAGGATGTTTATTTAACGAGTAATGTTTATATTTAGTGCTAATAACATTGTGTGTGTTTTTTTTTATTACTAAAATGTACTTATTATTAAAATAATCACAATGGCCACAATGCGTTTATTATATCGATTAAATAAGTACACAGCTGCTAGCTCTCAGAGAATTCCAACAAAGTCATTCTATTATATGGACACCGATCTCTTTGGCCACCAAACGTTTCAACACACACTTAATTATCTCTTTCACTTCTTCAAAGATCGACTTTCTCAAAATTCTGTGAGGGTCATTTGACTAAAAGAATTCAGAACTTGTTTTTTTGTAGTCCAAAGTTTGTACAGAAAATTTAACCTCGTTTTCAAATCAAAGCTTTTGAGAAAACACTCTTGGCTCTTCCAGCTAGTCTCATTGGTCTAGTTCTACATTTTTTTCGTTGAAAAGATTTAGTGCAAGTTGTCTTTGGATAAAACTCTACAATTTTAAATATTCTGAAACACTTTTGGATTGCGAACTTAACTTCGTTCAGAGATGGCGTGGCGCCGCTGTGTGTGTTTGATCTTCTTCGGCCTGGTCGGTGGATTTCTAGTGGAGAACACCGACGATTGGAAAAATTATCCGTTCTGGAACACAAGCCTGACCTGGGAGCAGAGAGTGGATGACCTAGTGTCAAGGTTGACCCTTGAGGAAATCCAGTTTCAGCTAGCCAGAGGAGGCACCGAAGAATTTGGTAGTCCAGCACCAGCAATACCAAGACTAGGTAAGTTGTGACTGAAAATCGGATATATAATTGATACTATATGATTGGTTGCTGGCTATGGGGTCAAGGTTGTACGACATTTTTAAAAAGAGATTAAGTGTAGATTTTCACGATAGGCTAAACAATGTCAAGGACGCGAAATTAAACTTACGTGTTGCCAAATAAATAGAAAGAATGGACGCTATAATTCTAACAATATCTTATCTTATAAAATACTGACGTTACTTCAAAGGAATTTGTGCTAAAAATGGAAACGCTTAGAATATTTCCTTTTGCAGTGCTTAAAAGTGCACATAAATGATTAAATACCTGTTAAAAAAGACAAAGCCTATCCACGCTTCCCTTATGTGTACACCGGATACACCAAAAAGCTATTTATAGTTTTTTCCGTCACGTATGTCTTCACCCTGTATGTATAGGTACGTGATGCGAGTATCATGAATGTCCTAGAAAGAATGACACACTGTTCTTACTAAATTCATAGCAAGCAAAATATAACAAAATCTTTTTTTTTGAACAATGCTAATCTAATGGAAATCACCACTAAATCACGATATATATTTCAATATTGCTGGAATTAGCTCCCTTTTTCTATGTAAAACAAAATTAATTTATTACCACGAACTGATCAACAATTTTTTTGATTGTTTAAATTGATTCATGTATTGTCATAGGCTATAAACAATTATGCCCAATTTCAACTTGATCCGAGATTGGGAGAAAAAAAACGAGAACAAAACGCAATCAATCGATAGACATAGCCACGCCTTTTAATGAGAAGCATCTATTCCCTTTTTCAATGCCAAACAAAATAAACACTTACTATTAATTAATTAATTGTTTTTTTTTTTTTGTAGATTCATGATTTGTTCGGTACAATAAATCATTGTGTAAAGTTTCAGCTTCATCCGAGAAAATTTTTCCAGACAGTCACACAGAGTGAGTTGATATACTCTTTGTAAAAAAATAAAAAGGTAACCTCTATATATTGAGGGTACAACAATACGTTAGCCAATAAACTTCTTCCGTAAGAACATAAGCGTACATCATTTAGGATGGGCTAGTTCAAATCTATCGATGCTAGAAAATATTAGTTTTGTTAAATATTTTAGAATAAAAATATTCTGTTATAAAATAGTTGTAATATTGCAGACGTATGTCTCTCCATATCGCATGCTATTTACTTACTTTGCTAAACTAAGTTAACAACACTTTATAGTTTTTGTGTTTAAGAATAACACTTTAACTCTACAAGTTTTACGTGCCACTAGAGAAGATGTATTCCCGTACCAGTAGGTTCATCCGTACATTGGACTTGATTTTTGTTTGTCTGTAATTCTACATTTTGGCTTCTGAACAATGAGATTTATATTTATCTTTCTGTGTGTGTGTGTGTGCGCGCGTGTGAATGTATATTCTGATTGGACAGTTTCATTTTATTTTATCCTTCCACCCATATCGAATTCCTTAGAACTATTTAGGTCAAAATGGGTCATCACTTACAATTAAAAAATATGCTAATAAATGCTATACCTAACAGGCTTCATTAAACTGGGATTGACGACTTGATCAGAATGCTTGTTGAGACACTAAAGTGAAGGCCAAATGTTAATTATGTAATCTCGGACGGAACGCTAAAAAACAAACCCAATATGGTTTGATTACAACTTTTCATTCAAAACACAAATAGTATTAACTAACATTGCCTGCAGCTATCGCATGAAACATATGTAAATAAACCAGCACCCCAGTGCAAAAGCACTGTCACAGTTTAAAAAGAGCGTCAGTGTATCCATCAAATGTTAATTCTAATTTTGATTTAGGTATTGGACCGTATGCATGGGACTCTGAATGTCTTCATGGAGCAGCAAGAGAGGAAGGGAACGCCACTGCTTTCCCTCAAGCCATCGGACTCGCTGCAACATTCAGGTGGGTTAAACACATACTTATTTAGATTAGACAGTGCAATCTATCTATCTATCTATCTATCTATCTATCTATCTATCTATCTATCTATCTATCTATCTATCTATCTATCTATCTGCGTGTGTCTGTCTATCTGTGTCTGTTTGTCTATCTGTGTCTGTCTGTCACTCAATCTATTTATTTTTTATGTCAATCTCAAGTCCGTCTCTCATTGAGAGAATGGCTGCAGCTACAGGTCAAGAAGTTCGAGGCAAGCACAATGATTTCGTCAAGAATGGTATTTTTAAGACTCACACTGGCGCCAGCTGCTTCAGTCCTGTCATTAACGTGGTCAGAGACGCGCGTTGGGGAAGAAATCAGGTAAGGTGGCATCTGTTAGAATAATGGCCAAAATCCAACTTGATACAGAATCTGGATTTGTAATAATGTGTTTTAGCATAAAATTAGAGAGAACAAATTAGAATAATAACATTGTATCTTCCATCAAATAAATACTCCCTCTACCGATTTCTTACGCTGGGTCTCTGTCACTTTAACCCAATAAGCTTTATCATTGCGGAAAAGAAGAGGAAACCGTGGCTCATATTCTGTTTGACTTCCCCAGACTGGCTGATCTCCGTCTCGACAGGTCTGGGATACCACAAATTCTCGACCTGTATGGTGACATGTATACACTACGCAAAACAGGGTTTTTGCAAGAGGATTTTTTCTCTCTTTATCTCACTTACTCTCACTCTCTTTCACTCTCTCTCTCTCTGTCTCGCTTTCTCTCTCTCTCTCTCTCTCTGTCGCATTAGTGAGAGTGTAATAATATTATGTGCTTCTGTTTGCCTCTACATAATTTTACTTTTCAAAAAATGCGCTTCAAACATTGTCATAACTTCTTGATAAAATGTTCACAACTTGCAGGAGACTTATGGTGAAGATCCATTTATGAGTGGAAAGTTGTCACAAAGTTATGTCAAAGGATTACATGGTCTGTAGACTTGTTTGATTTTCTTGTATTCGATATTATGCATTAGAAAAATGAACAAATAATATAATAAAAAATATTTTCCCCCTATTATAAAGCTGATGGTGGTCTATCATTTCTCATTCTAATGTTTCCTGTAATGCTTCATTTCTGTAAGACGTATTCTCGCAGAAGACGTTCAACGCAATGTTATTTCTCTTACGTCAATCTGAACTTTGCATTGAAAAATCTTTTTAGATAAAACCAAGAGTTTTCACCGGGTGGCCAATCAGCTTTCACCGAAAACTCTCAAATATTTGGGAAAACTATTAGAGCCGTTTTCAGAATACAATATAAATATCTATAAACATGCAAGAATTTCTTTTCCACTTTTCCATCCACTAACCCATTATGGAATAAAAGTTAATAGTAAGAATTGAAAAAAAAAATTTCTTATAATATATTAAAAAAAAATTGTTTATTTCTAATATGCCCAGGAAATCTGTGTAGGGATTAACAGAATTCTTCCTTAATCATTTCTTCGTTTTCTCTTTACATATCGGAACGGTTAAAACGGTTTAAGAAATCCTAAATATTTGAACTGCAGAGTGATTTGATTTCTCACAATATTTTGTACGGGTTCTGGGATAATATTCTAACCGATGATTCTCAATTTTGTTTTGAACTGGTCCCCAAATATGTCCACACAAACAGCATACATTATATGACATATACTAATTTATTAATGTTCCCTAGGCTATGACTCACGTTACATCCAGGCCAGTTCCGGTTGTAAACATTTCGATGCCTACAGTGGCCCAGAAAATATTCCAGTGACAAGCATATCATTCGATGCTCAGGTAATTACTGATTACTTTATGTAAAGAGTCTATATATTTAATGACTGCGTGTGCATATGTGTTGTTTTTTTTCCTTATATCTCTTTAACGGAGGCATCACCATAAATAGTAAGCTTTCTGGTGTAACCGTTACTAACCGGTGCATAAAAAAAACCCCGGAAGTATTGATAAACTATACACTTTTTAAAGAATGGCATAATTTGTCTGCCAAATTTTAGAACTGTATATAAACTGTATATAAAAAACTTTAATCAAATTCTTTGTTTCAAGGTATCAGAGCGAGACTGGAGAATGACATATTTGCCAGCATTCAAAGCTTGCGTGGCTGCTGGTACTGACAGTTTGATGTGTAGCTATAACAGGTTAGTCGCTGGCAGTGGTCTACTTAATGATGCACTATGTTTGTACAAACGATTTAGTCAAGTATTAACATTGTCTTTTTGGTCACTAGAAATATAAAAGTGTTTTTTTTTTGCTTCTTCCAAACAATGTTAGGACCAGTGGTCGAACTGATATTCGGCACTTTTCTGGGTGGAGGTGGTTTCTGTAGAATTTGTGTAGACTGTCTAGATCCACTCCATTTAGATTGTTTACTTGTATGAGATCTTTTCCGAGGTGACTCGCGTAGTTCCAATATTTTCTCAGGATTCGAGACTTTATTTTAGGATAAATAGTTTAAACTCCATAGATTTATTTCCCTTCTTGTAAACAGGTTTAGATAGTTGTTTGTAAAATGTTTTACATATCTCGGATGTTCCTTCAAAGTTGAAGATAATATACTTCCTAATCCAAACCTCCCGCAGGCGACGGGGAATGGCAGCGGGCAAGGTATGAACCTA
Organism: Biomphalaria glabrata; assembly: GCF_947242115.1. Classification (NCBI taxonomy): domain Eukaryota; kingdom Metazoa; phylum Mollusca; class Gastropoda; family Planorbidae; genus Biomphalaria; species Biomphalaria glabrata. Next base: position 10,543,701 of record NC_074722.1, read on the forward strand.
GGACCATCCACAAGTCCGAACGACAGTCCAGCGCGCATATCGCACGACCAGGCAGGAATACAATCAATCTAGCATTTTAGATCTTTAGTTATCAACTATTTGTTCCTTTTATGCCTATTTATTTAATAATATTATTTATATAGTAGTCTGCCCATTACTAGTATCATAGAAAAACAAATGTAGATTCAATGTATGTCTGACTAGGCAGGTGAAATGTTGACCTTTTCCACTGCTCAATATTGAGATATTCAGCTTATTTTCATTATAAGAAAAAAAAATCAATAAACAAGGGCCTCTCCTGGCTTGACTTTCTAGGCGAAGATGGTGTTCAGGTCATCTGTTAACGGAATCCCATGAACCAATTTCTATAGTTTCTCCAACTGCGTTGTCATGTAGGCCTATTCACGAAGCTTACAGTCTATTCAGTGGTAGGCCTACATCCCACAGTCAGCATCAAGCCTCCTGTGAAAGCCTGATCGTTAACTGAGATCTCTTACTATTAACCTGAGATGAACTCCTATTGAAAAATCAGAGCAGGAAGGACTAGTCCTCCCGTAGTGCTCTGGCAAGAAACTTAGCCGTCCGGCGTAGTGCCTCATAGCTACCATACAAGTCGAGTGACTGCACAGGCAAGTCCCCCCTTAGCTCGCGGAGCTGGGGACACTCGTACAAGACATGCGACACCTTACTATTAACCAGAACTACCCTCCACCACATATTTTACACTTTTACTTAATTAGATCATATACAGACTCGTCTCTTTTTTCATCTCACATTTCTCACGCCAAACATAACAGATATTTTTTTCCTTAGCATTAACGGCGTTCCGGCCTGTGCTAACAAGAAGTTGCTGACCGATATCTTAAGGACGGAGTGGGGATTCAAGGGATACGTCATCAGTGACCAGGGAGCCATCGAGTTCATCCAGGAATATCACAATTACACCAGCAGTCTAATGGATACAGCCGTAGCAGCCCTGAGCGCTGGTTGCAACTTGGAGCTTTCAAATAATCTTCTAAATCCAGATTACTTGTACATAGGTTAGAAGCAGATAATCTGTACATAGGTTAGAAGCAGATAATTTGTACATAGGTTAGAACCAGATTATTTGTATACAGGTCAGAACAAGATTATCTGTATATAGGTCAGAACCAGATTATCTGTATATAGGTCAGAACCAGATTCTTTGTACATAGGTAGTAGTTAGTATGACAGAATTTACTTAACTTAGCAATACAAATATAAAAAAAAATTTTTTTGGGCCAAAAAAATAATAAGAAGAAAAACGTTTGCATAAATGTGTTACAATTATGCCAATGGTGTATCGCTCCACTAGAGACTCCAGTGTTTGTTACTATTAATAGTGAATAGTTGTAAAAGTGGTGTATTTTTATTAAAAAAAAAAACTGCTTGCATAAGTCATTTAAAAAATTAAATTTTTCACTTTAGGAAAAGAAAAAAGTAGCCGTTGTATCAGAACTTTGAATGGTTTAAAATATTGTGATGTCAGATTTTCAATATCTTTTCTAGTTTACAATTCGAATAAGAGATTGAGCCTTTTCAAAACAAGTACATCAATTGTAAGACTTCAGTTAGGCCAGGAGAGGCGTGGTTCGAACCGGGTTCCAATCCTAGTGAAGACTGGGATTTTTAACTTCGGAATCGTTAGGCGCCTCTGAGTCCACCCAGCTCTAATGTCTACCTGACATTGGTTGGGGAAAAGTAAAGACGTTTGGTCGTTGTGCTGGCTACATGACACCCTCGTTAACCGTAGGCCACAAAAACATATGAACCTTACATCATCTGCACTATAGACCACAAGGTCTGAAAGGGGAACTAGTTAGGCCATGTTCACATCTAGCTTTGCATTCACTTGCACCTATCCTTTGATCTGCTGGACCGTTGGTGTACTACACAAGATCTGTCAACCTTCTTTCTCCATTCTTATCTCTCATTTGTCTTTGATATAATTTCATTCGGATGTTCTTTCTGAAAATATTGAAGCCTGCCTGGGTGGACCACTTCGGGGTCCGATTATGAGTTTGTGTTTCCACACAAACTGTCTTTTGTAACCTTGTTTATTTCTAGAATCTTTTCAGCTTTTCTCTTTTTTAATGAATGGTTGTCTCAAACAGCTGTTAATTATTGTGTATAACAAGGTACTTTTTAGAATTTTAGAATAAATGTATCAAGTGTTTTTAGCTAAATCTACTTTTTCTTATAGAAATATAACTGGCTAAAGGTTAGTAATTAAATAGCACGCTACACTTTTATAATGTATTTTATATTAACTTTTAAAAGATGTATTTGAGTTTTTCTTTCTTCTTTCCTTATAAGTGGATGCTGTTCATCAGGGAAAGCTTACCGAAGCTCTAGTCAGAGAGAGGGTTAAGCCCCTTTTCTACACCAGAATGAGGCTGGGTGAGTTTGACCCACCAGACAACAACCCTTTTGCCAAACTGGACAGCAGTGTTGCTGAATCTCCTGAACACCAAGCGCTGGCCCTGGAGGCTGCCATGAAATCTTTTGTTCTGTTGAAGAACAGAAATAACTTTCTACCTCTTCAGCAGGGAACTTTTAACAAAGTAGCTGTAAGTACATTAGCAGTTTTGTATTCTCATTAAACTCCTTACATGCTCTTTCTAGAATGGTGCTGAAGGAAAATAGACGAGTTTCCCCGGTGGGCTCGGCTTCTGCCTTGCCTCTAGTGATGAGAGTATAAGAGGAAACGGTAATAGGAATGTGATATATTTAAATCTGATAAAGGAAGTGGAGCGTAGAATATTTTGCATGCCCAGTACTACATCTAGTTAATTTAATAAAAAGGTTAGAAAGATAGTTTATGTTTATAACACAAACTCATAATTGACCCACGAAGTTAGGCACTCTTGTAGGTAAAAAGGCAGGTTTCACGCTTACAAAGATAATTTATGTGGAAACAAAAGCTCATAAGTCGGTGCCCGAAGTGCCCGATCAGGCCAGGTAATAAGGCAAGTTTCAATATATCAGAATATCAGAAGCTTTGAACTGGAAACTATCAGCAACTACAACCCTATCTCCGCCATATGGCCATATATACGTTATGAAGTGTACGCCTCTTATATAGTATGAAACACTGCTTATTAATTTCAATTATAGTTGACTTACTAGCTGATACCCGTGCTAACGCTACTAGCGAATCCAGAACTTCTGAGCGGAGGGGAGGGGGGGGAACGTTAGAAAAAAATTATATAGAGAGCTGCCAGATCTGGAAACCATTAGACCAGGGGTTCTCAACCTATGGGTCGCGACCCCCTTAGGAGTCGATTGACGATTAGCCAGGGGTCGCCTAAGACAATAAAAAATATGGATTGTTTTTGTCTATTCTTCTATTGCTGTGTGGGTGGGGGTCGCGGCATGGTGGGGGATTGTAAAAAATGGGGTCGCCGAGCTTAAAAGGTTGAGAACCGCTGCATTAGACAGTTCATCGCAGACATATGACAACATGTCTGAATCTTCCAACATTTAGATGAGAAGAAATAGGAAGAAGAATCTATGATCTCAAGTTTGTACGATTCCCAGTCGGGAGTATCCAAGTGAAGAATGTGTTCAAATCTTCAGTTTAGGTCGTCAAGAGAACAGGGAGGGATACGTAATACAAATATTAAACTGCAGTAAACATTAGTCAGGGGGAGTGGATTTTTATTCAGACTATTCGATCGTATAAACTGGCTTTTAGCGAAAAAGTTCTTTTAATTGTATACAATTTTCATCTTTCTACGGACTCCCTTAGTTCGTCTCGCGGACCCCTGGGAGTTTGCATACTCTAGTTTGAGAGCCACTGATCTAACGAACATTTATGCAAAGTTTTATCAAGATTGGAGAAATTGGATTTTTATTCGGGAACCACATACACACGCACACACCCACTCCTTACAATTTGCTTCATATATTAGATTTGTAAATAAAATAAAATAAACATTCATGAGTTTGATTCCACGTTTTGTCCTCCTAAAGATTCTCGGTCCGATGGCTAACAATAGCAGACAATTGTTTGGAGACTACAGTGCCAACACTGACCCGAGTTTTGTCAAGAATCCACTGGAAGGATTAAAGGAGATATTTCCCAACGCTGTCTATGAAAACGTCTGCGAAGATGGGAACAAGTGCAAACAGTACAGACCAGACCTGGTCATCCAAGCTGTGGCCAATGTCGACCTCGTGTTGGTGGTGCTTGGGACAGGTCAGTGCTTTCAATTTTTGAAAACAACATTAAAATGACAATTTTACTTACTCAGACTTAGGTCTTTCCTAGCTGTTTCCATGCATAGGGCCAGTGGCGTAGCAACCATGGCGCGAAGGGGTTTATCGCGCCAGGGCCCACGACTTCTAGGGGCCCAAACTGAGTTATGTAAGAGAATGTGTTGACTCTAAGAGTTTAAATGCATCACATTATTACATAATATTACTTAAATCATGTTCATTGGTCTTAAATTTTATTTCCGGTGTCCGAGCAAAATAACAAATCCATGCAAATCTTATTACTGAAGTAAGTAATCTATTAAAGAAAGGCAACTCTTAAATCGTCAGTACAGCGTTTCTTTTAAATCTAACGTCTCATATATTTTTATTTAATAATAATAATAATAATAATAACAATATTTACTTGTGAGTCTACTCCATTTTAAAAGGTTTATATGACGTATAATATTTGCTTTTCTTTTAATCAAAGTGTTTTTTTTTAATATTACAATGCATATTGTCTTATTGAAATACTTGAATTAATTGTATGAGTTAACGGTAATTGTATAGCTGTTTTTTTTTCTGAATTATAGTCAAAAATGTCACCGTAATGCACTCGGTGCATGACTGTACCTCAAATCTACTCTAAATATAGTAATACACGAATCACTCACATATGGCTTCCAATTATATGAAGTAACAAAAATTTGTGCATGGATACCGAGCTTGATATCACAATTCACTTTCTACTCAGTAGGTTGAACATTCATTTCTTGACAAAGGTGCTTTAAAAACCATCGTCTGCTAACTAGACTTTACTAGACGAAGCTGATGTAAAACAGGACTATTACGCTCAGGTTCCCAGACAGGTGACGACCAATACACATTCAGAATTTCTGAAGATTCAGCATGTGACTCGGAGTCCCGAAATGTTACAAGGTTGACCAATGACATTGGCCCTTCAAGTGATCTGCAGTGACCCAGCTTAGTGTAGAGATTACGTTAGTTTTGTAAATAAATATATTGTGCATTATTTTTAGCGACGGTAAAAGTAGTGACGTAGTCAGACGGACGAATGACGTTGCAGAATACGAGAAGACTATGGCTAGGGCTTGTAGAGAGATGTATAGTGAATAGACTGCTCATTGATCATCCCTATCTGTAAATAAACATCAGTTGAAGGCTACACAAGTTTTATTAAGTCGAAACTTCTGATTCTTCAAAGGAGCTATTCAGAATCACCGCTGAAATGTTAGGGGGAGCTAATAACGAACGTTTGCCGTCATCTCTCCCAGTATCTGAACTTCCTGATTCCTTCAATAGATTCTTCATCGGCAAGATTGAGCAGATCAGAAATGACATGCCGTCCCTCTCATCACAGCTTGACCACACTCCAATCTTCCAAAATTCTCCTTTTGCGAGTTTGTTAACAGCGCTTTATAAATAAAATTATTATTATTATTATTAAGTATGTTATAGTTAATTGTTGTGTCTCTTGGATTCGCATTAGAAGAAGTGAAGTAGTGTAAGACATCACACACAATCCAAGACAGGACAAGACATGACAAGACAAGACAGATCCAAAACCTGGGGAAATAGTTCTCCTTAACCTCGTGAGGAACAGGTGTACCTTGGCGTAGAAATTTGTTTTTATTGACATGTACTCTCTCATTAGATATAGTAGAGCTCAGTTTGGGGTCCCACTTTAAGATGATGATGATGATGAAGAGGGGGCCAAACTTTGCATTCCTGAACCCGGGCCCACGGATACCCTGCTAGGCCACTGCTACTTTCACTCTATCTTTCTGCCTTACTGTATCTCCCTCTCTAAATATATAATACTAATTAATACTATATTACTAATTACACAAAATAATTGGACACAGGAACTGATGTTGAAATGGAAGGTAATGATAGGCCTGACCTCGAACTTCCAGGTCATCAAAAAGATTTGTTGCTGGATGTCCTACAGAACAGTAAGTCGGTTAAAAACAATGTATGCACATTATCAAATTGCAGTGAAAGTTATAGTAAAACATCGTATTCACGCACGTGACAGCAGTTCGCTAAATCACAGAGAACACACAAAAAAAATCCACTGTTGTTTAGCTTTCAAAGATGATTGTTTTGTTTTTTTAAATGTGTAGTTGGTAAATGTGGAGGCGCTGTAAGGAAACCGGAAGAAAAAACGTAAGAAAAAAAAGAGAGGAAAACGTGGAGAGATTTGGAAATAGTCAAACTTAACAATGTCAAGGACGTTGTATTGTTGCCAACTAAACAGTTATAGTAAGATTGTGCTTAAATATAGAATTTTACAGTGCTATAATAGTGCGCAAAAACGTTAACGCATATTTGTTTAAGCTACATAACTCATCGACCATTCGTATATTCTCTACACCGGATACTCCAAAAAAAGCTAGCTATTTATAGTTATTGGTCATAGACGGAAGTGTCCAATATAGCAGAAGTTCTTTTTGTTTTTGTCACATTTCCATCTGTTTCTCAGCTCATCACTGAAAACATTTTGTACAAAGCTTATATCAACTCACTGTTATTTTTTCCAGATTCCTATTCTCGGATCGAGTTGAAAATGGCACGATTATTTGTTGTCGATGACAACACATGAATCAATAAAAATCGATAAAAAAAATAATCAATCGTAATGAATTAATTTTGTGTTATATAGAGCCTAACCTTAGGGGAGATAAGATATACAAATTTTAAAATAACAATAGACTATGAAACCTTCTATTTATATAAGTACTTGAATAGCTCAGTGGCTAGCATGCCGGCCATCCTTTAGAGAGAACCTCGAGACTTCGAGTTCGAATTTTAAATTAAAAAAAAAGCTTTTGAAAAGGCAGCACGGAAACCCCCTTCCACACCAACTGGGCCTAAAAATAGATTGGACTACACCGCACAGAGCATGCTATAAGTAAAGTAAAGTAAAGTAAAGTTCCCCTTTCAGACCTTGTGGTCTATAGGGCAGATGATTCTGTGGCCTACAGTTAACGAGGGTGTCATGTGGCCAGCACAAAGACCTACCACCCTAACTTTTCCCCAACTAATGTCAGGTACCCATTAGAGCTGGGTGGACTCAGAGGTACCCATTAGAGCTGGGTGGACTCAGAAGTACCCATTAGAGCTGGGGCGGGACTCAGAGGTACCCATTAGAGCTGGGGCGGGACTCAGAGGTACCCATTAGAGCTGGGGCGGGACTCAGAGGTGCCTAAGAATCACGAAATAAAAAATCCCCAGACTTCACCAGGATTCGTTCAGAAGCCAAGCGTTTTACCGCTCAGCCACCGCGCCTCTATTTCCAATCGCACACATTTATTATTGTTAGTTAAATCTATTAGAAATTAATTAGCCTACATAATTGATTCAAAATAAATACTGCAACTCAAAAAAAGCTATGTTTCTTTTTAAAGGTGTTTTTAAAATATTTTCTTTTTTGAAGTGATGTCATCCTTTTTTTTGGTCTGACCAGGTGGCAATGCCCCAGTGATTCTCCTTCTGTTTAGTGCTGGCCCACTGAACATCTCCATGTTTGATGAACACGATCGAGTGCCCGCCATTATTGAATGTTTTCTTCCTGGCCAAGCCACAGGAGTTGCTGTGAAAAATATTTTAACCAACACTGGCCCATTTGGTTCACCAGCGGGCAGGGTGCCGATTACCTGGCCATATCGTGCTGAACAGGTAAACAATATAAACGTCACATTTTGTTTTTGCATAACCTTTTTTTATGTAAGTAAGAATGGAAAAAAGAGAGAGAGAGAGGAGAGAGAAAGAGAGAGAGAGAGAGAGAAAATGAGAGATAGGGATGAGAGAGAAAGGAGAGGGAAAAAGAGAGATAAGGATGATAGAAAGAGAGATAGAAAGAGAGAGAGAGAAAAAGAGAGAGAAAGAACGAGAGAGACAGAAAAAAGAGAGATAGAGAGAAAGAAAGAGAGAGAAAAATAGAGTTAGAGAAAGAAAGAGAGAGAAAAAGAAAGAGAGAAAGAGAAAATAGAGAGAAAGAAGTAGAGGGAGAGAGAGAAAGAGAGAGAGAAAATAGAGTGCATAACCCTTTTTATGTAAGTAAGAAGGGATAAAAGAGAGAGAGAGGAGAGAGAGAGAGAGAAAAAGAGAAATATGGATGAGAGAGAGAGAGAGAGGAAGAAAGAAAGAGTAAGAAAGAGTAAAAGAAAGAGAAAAAGAAAGAGAAAAAGAAAGAGAGAAAGAAAGAAAGAAAGAGAGAAAGAGAGAGATAGAATTGAGAAGTAAAAATGTAAAATATAAAAGTATTAGTGAAATTTGGAGGGGGGGGGGCAAAGTTCAACCTCGGCCCTATCTTTCCACATTGCAAGGTGAAAATCTCCTCTATTCAATATACAAATAGAGCTATAGGGCCAGCGGTTCCCTGTAGTGTCAACTTACTAAAAATTTAGAATCCTTAGGGAAAGCGTGGTGCAGACTGCGGGTTGATACTTAACTGTTGGATTCATTTGGGGCAGTTCAGCGGGTAATGGGCTTGATCAAAAGACCACACTGGTATCCAGAGAGACGCAGTGTAGGATGTCTAACCCGTTCCTCCAAAAGCGTCAACTGAACCATGGTCTGTCACTGTCTAGAAAGAATACCGTTCTGAGATATGAAAGTACAGGCTAGAATCTTTGTCTTCTTGAAAAAAACAAAACAACTTTGTGACTCGATCTGGTTCCAGACGCTTCTCACTAAAACAGTATGAAATGTTTTACTTAGGAGATGAAACGACTTCACAAATTTTTTTTTTAAACATTGGTAATAAAAACTTTTTTTTAAATAATAGACAAATATTGATTATATATATTCAATGCAAATACAACAGTTATTTTGTCTTTGAAAAAAAAAATAAAGCTAACTTCGTGCCCCTTTGTCAGCATCCAGTTGTGGTGGGGGTGGGGGAGGCAACCTTCAGTCTGTGAAACGATGAACAATGGCCTCCAAATTTAAAATATAGATAGTAGATGTAAATCTATTAAAAAAAAATTAAATATTGTCTTTTTGTATCTATTGTCTTATTTTATTAAACGCTGACCGTCCAACTCATATACTGGTACTGAATTATAGAATCCGATTTTTCAATGATAAAAACTGAAAACCAGGCGTCAAATCCAACGGTACATTGGCAAATTGAATTATAAACACAATGTTTTTTATTCTGATAGGCCTATAACTCAAAAGGAAGTCTCTTGTAGAATTTAAATTAGCATAATAGTAATTTATAAGACAGATCAAGAAATAAAATATGACTTACATGTATGTCAAAATGTTTGTTATTTAAACTATATTTTCTGGAGCTTGATTTTTTAACAGTTGAAAATTTGCATAAAATTGTATTTGTCTATAAAGCCTTCTATTTTGATAAGGGTTTCGTTGACACAGTGGTTAGTGTATTAACTGTATTTAAAAAATCGATCATGGTAACATTCGACCAGATACCCCTGTCATTCTCCTTTTTTTTTAATTACATGTCTGATCTAAACTAATTGATAAAGTTTCACTTTATATAAGCTTTTTGTTTTGTAATACTTTAAAAAATATTTTTCTTATATAGAGCCGTGTTTTCCAAACTATGTTCCGCGGAACCCTAGTGTTCCGCGAGGCCTGAATATGTGTTCCACGAACTACGGGAATAATTAGCTAGTAGGACACCACGTGAGTAAATCTCTCTAAACAAAAATGCAAAGTGTTCCGTTAAATACTTAGAACGTGCGAAGTGTTCCGTTAAGGAAAAAGTTTGGGAACCACTGGTGTGGAGACTTTATATCTTTGTACAGGCTTTGTAACATAACTCTATTGATATCTTCCTTGTAGCTGCCGAATATGGTGAACTATTCCATGGAGGGAAGAACCTACCGCTACCTCAGGTCTGATCCTCTGTATCCATTTGGCTACGGCTTATCATACACACAGTTCCAGTACACACTGTTGTCGTATCCTTTAATTGTCAAAGTCAACGAATCGTTGGATATCAGCTTTCAAGTGACCAACACTGGGAGTGTGGAGTCAGACGAGGTGAGATTGGTCAGACGAGGCGAGGGTGGTCAGACGAGGTAGGGTGTTCAGACGAGGTAGGGTGGTCAGACGAGGCGAGGGTGGTCAGATGAGGTGAGGGTGGTCAGACGAGGTGAGGGTGGTCAGACGAGGCGAGGGTGGTCAGACGAGGCGAGGGTGGTCAGACGAGGCGAGGGTGGTCAGACGAGGCGAGGGTGGTCAGACGAGGCGAGGGTGGTCAGACGAGGTAGGGTGGTCAGACGAGGTAGGGTGGTCAGACGAGGTAAGGGTAGTCAGGCGAGGCGAGGGTGGTCAGACGAGGTAGGGTGGTCAGACGAGGTAGGGTGGTCAGACGAAGTAGGGTGGTCAGACGAGGTAGGGTGGTCAGACGAGGTATGGTGGTCAGACGAGGTAGGGTGGTCAGACGAGATAAGGGTGGTCAGACGAGGTAGGGTGGTCAGACGAGGTAGGGTGGTCAGACGAGGTAGGGTGGTCAGACGAGGTGAGATTGGTCAGACGAGGTGAGGGTGGTCAGACGAGGTGAGATTGGTCAGACGAGGTAGGGTGGTCAGACGAGGTAGGGTGGTCAGACGAGGTAGGGTGGTCAGACGAGGTGAGATTGGTCAGGCGAGGTGAGGGTGGTCAGACGAGGTAGGGTGGTCAGACGAGGTAGGGTGGTCAGACGAGGTAGAGTGGTCAGACGAGGTAGGGTGGTCAGACGAGGTAGGGTGGTCAGACGAGGTGAGATTGGTCAGACGAGGCGAGGGTGGTCAGGCGAGGTAGGCTGGTCAGACGAGATTAGTGTGGTCAGACGAGGTGAGGGTGGTCAGGTGGGGCGAGGGTGACAGTGATGTTAATATGCTGTTCCTTTCTTTATATCTTTCTCAATCGTACTTTCCAGAATCCTAGAAACTTCTCCCCAAATTATTTGTATTAACTGAGACCTTCTAGAAGCTGACGTATGCTATTTTCCCCCCTTATCCTCTTTCTCTGATTGGAGGACTAAAATTAACTTGTTTACTCTGGTCAACTCTGACTTGACCTGGGCTTCTAGAAACTGGTCGAAATAGGTCACAGTCTCGACTCGTGACAGCAACATAACCGAATGGACAGGCCCGTCACTGAAAGAGATTCTATTAAAGGCAAACGTCAGAGAAGAATGAAGAAAGACGGTCAACAAATCTTGTGTAGTGCCCCAACAGACTAAGGGATAGGGAAAAGTGAAGGTGATAATAATATTTGAACAGTAACTCTTTCTCTCCGTAATTATTTACCACATTCTGGCGGAATCAACGTTGGTATCGTCAGTTAGGAGAGAAAGAGTTAAGACAGTGCAGAACATCTAAGCTCTTTCGCTTGCTTCACAAATTAATGTGTGTTTTACTAGCAACAGTGATCTATTCCTTCAGCGTTCTCTAGTACAATAGCAAATGTGCATGGGGAATTGAAAACGCACTTACCCTCCACAGGTTGTTCAATGCTATATTAGCTGGGGGGACTCTTCCCTACCCGTGCCTGTAAGACAATTGGCATACTTTGACCGCATTCACTTAAAACCTGGAGAGACCACCAAAGTACAGGCGACAATCCAAGGAGACATAATGGCATATTGGGACGACAACTCATGGAAAATACAAACAGGTAAGGGCACTACAATATTTAATGGTCTGTGTATGTTGGATAGACATGGTTGAATGTGTTATGGATATTTTCTCCCAACGCCTTCTGGTGCTATGGTGCTCAAAGGTGCACCCGTTCCAGAGAATAAAATGTTGTTAGACGCCTTGACGCGAGTGGTAGTTGTTTGCTTAGTGTTGACTTGTGAACCTACATCTTATTTAACGCCTTCTCCTTTGCTAGGAGCAGCAAGTAATGTCCAACCCATTATACAGTTCTTAATCATATGCAGGGCCGGCCTTAGATAATTCGAAGCCCTAGGCGAAGTGAATTTGGTGGCCCCAAATGAAATAGAAAGATTAAAAATAAACAGCGAAAAAAATAGATGTACGCAATTTCTTAAAAACCGTGTGTACTAAAACAATAACATTGAACACAAGTTTAGCTATTTCTTCTCTAAAAAATTATTTCTGAGTAGGCCTACTGTGCGAGGCCTCCACCAATCGTAGGCCCTAGGCGGCTGCCAAGTTTGCCTATGTCTAAGGCCCTACTTCTCATATGCTAGGACAAATTTGTACATATACTCCTTCTTCCCTGGTACTATAAGGGCATGGAATGGGGTTGCCTGAATCAGCCAGGATAACCAACTACTTGGCAGAGTTTAAGCCATTGGTTAACATGCATAACTAGAATGACATAGGAACACGCGTAGGACGTAACAATCTTCTTTTTTGAAGTAACGTCTGTATTTTATAAGATAAGATAAAAAACAGATTCTAATTTTTGTTTGATCTTTTTATATGAAAGTTATATATATATATATTATATTTCTATATATGAAATAGATAGCTACCTAAATTCACACACGATAATTTGATTATAACATAAATTAAGTAAAAATTAAGTAACCTAGACAGTCTCTGTGCGCTCTGGCTCTAGTCCATTTGTAGTCTTCATTGGTGAAAGGTATCCAGGAGACGTTTCCGTGCAACTTTGAGAACTATAAAGATGGCGGGAGTGATGTTAACTGACATTTAATAGATATTCGAGACCCTGAACATATGAGAAGAAAGTTGAGATGAATCTTGCAATATTGAGTAAAAACGGCAGTACGTGTGATTTTTTTTGTCCATTATAAAAGCTTCGTTTTCAAAAAAGTATGTTTTTTATTATTTTCCTTTTTTTTTTTAAATCCCAACAGGAGTCATGACCTTGTATTGTGGAGGTCAACAGCCCTTCCAGAAGAAATCTGCTCCCTCCAATGTACTGTCTGGTACATTTCTGATATCGAATAGCTTTTAAGTTTCTCTGAATTACTGTGTGTGTATGTGTGTTGTAAGCCGTAGCGCTGTGTATCTTAATGTGAGAAAGTAAATAAACTTTTTGATTACTTTAGAACATGGCTGCGTGGCTGACAATTCACTTCCTGCTTTTTGTGTGTCATTCTGTTAAGAGTGGGAGGAGCTTTATAAAAGTCGTTTGGTGTAGATTGGGCGGAGCTTATTTTACTTTTAAGCTCTACGCTTGTTCACGCACCATTGCTAAATATGTATGTATATACCTGCTTTTCCTTTCAGACAAAACCCTAACCAATATAAAACAAATCTATTCTGGCTTATAATAACAATAATGCAAAGTTAATAAAAGCAGTACTCAAATAGTCATTATTACCATATCTTGAGTTAATAGTGGAGATTTTTACGATAAACTTAACATTGTCAAGGACGCTAAATTGAATTTCAAAATTGCCATTTAAAGTTACCTACAGAGGAGCTAGACAATTTGATGCTGTAGTGCTATAAAGTGCACGATACAGACAACTCAAAACTCAAAATCGGCCCCGAAGTGGTCCATCCAGGCAGGTAAAAAGGCAGGTTTCAATATTTTCAGAAAGAATATCAGAATGAAATTTTTTCGTAGGTAAATGACAAAGAAGAATGGAGAAAGAAGGTTGACAAATCTTGTGTGGTGGCCCAACGGTCCAGCAGACCAAGGAATAAGTGAAAGTGAAGCCTAACTGATGTCATATTGTTACGATCTTCTCTATCAGGCCTTCTGTAAACATTGCTAAACACAACACAGCACATTTAATACAAAAATTTGACAACAAGAGCTTCAATTAACAAAGTGGCGGTTTAATTACAAATACATCAATAGCCAATTCAACACAATTGGCTACAGTAACTTCAAATGCTTTCTTGTACTTAACAGAACTTCCTAACTTAACATTACAAGTCTTTCTCGCTCGTACAGCTACATTTTCGAGGACTCACGTGGTACGCCACCGTCCTTACTGCCTTGCTGTCCTGGACTCTACTGTCCTTTCTTTACACATTGTCTCTCGACCGTGAAGGCTCTTGATCACATGACCACAACACAGGTCATACTTGCGGTTATTAGCAGTACTTCCACTTGTCTATCGACAGCCGTTGACCCGTTGACCTGTGTGATTAGCCTGAGTGGTGTTAATCAGTAGGCCGCACACACATTAACCCTTTCAGTCCGCCACTGGAGTTACAACAATATAATGATTATCTAATTGATCTGATTGTTTTGTAAAAGGTCAATCTCTTATTCAAATTCTCAAGAAAAAGAAACATTGCTGTAAAAAAAAATCCTTTAGTTACCGGTAAGCGATCTCCACCTCTTGTTGCGTTGCAGTTTACGCGATAATATGAAAAACTACTTATTAATTGTTGTTTTAAATTATGTTCCACTTATATGCATATTAAATAGATTTTTTCTCTTTAAAAATAAGTAAACATTTTTTTTTAAAATTATAATAGTTAGTATGACAGAACTTATTTAATTTAGCAATACATTTGTAAAAAAAAATATTTTCTTTTTGCAAATAACATAAAACCATTTGCATAAATGCGTCGAAAATATGGTAAATAGTCTTCTCCCTTAATAAATAACCTCCCATGTTTGTTGCTATTAATAGTGAATAGTTGTAAAAAATGTGTATTTTTATGCAAAAACTGTTTGCATAGTTGATTTTAAAAATAAATTTTTTCGCTTTCAGAAAAGAAAAATGTAGCCGTTGCATAAGAAGTTTGAAAGATCTAAAATATCACGATGTCGGACTTTCAAAAATCTTTTCTAGTGTACGAGATCTAAACGGGACGGACAGACAGACCACACAAAACTAATAGCGTCTATTCCCCTTTCGGGGGGTCGCTAAAAACATAGCTTATCAACACTTCCTTTATTATGTACACCGGATACACCAGGGGTTCTCAACCCGTGGGTCTCGACCCCTTTGGGGGGTTGAATAATAAATTGCCAGGGGTCGCCTAAGACCCCGGAAATTCGGATTTTATCTATTCATCATCGGAAGTTTTTTTCTTTTGTATTGTAATTGTGTGTGTGTGTCCATTCTAACGTGCAGTAACCAACATCTTTGAACCGTACTTGGTATTCAAACTATTTCCTATTCCGTTCTGTTTGAGATTGTGTAGCGCCTTCTTCTTCCATTTCCAAGAAGAAATGTTTGCGAGCCAAGATTTTCCAGCTTGTTAGTTATTAAGTCCAAATTCAGAAGAAGACTTGATGCAGATAATGACATTCGTTGTGCAACTGAAGTCCTGATCTAGTGGAACAGAAAACAAAAAGAATTCAACCTTCTCACTACAATGGGCGTGTTTGTAAATACTGTCGAAACATTATTTGTGTAATAATGTAGTTTACTGTATCAAAGATTGTTATCCATACTTCACCATATTTGTCAAATTGTCACTTAAGTATGTAACATGTATATTGTGAGTACGCAATAGAAAAGTTAAATGCAATTCTGAGTAATAACACATTTTAATTTAATTTTGAGCACAAATTTATTTATCTGTAAATGAAAAAAAGTGTACTGTTGAGGGTCGCCGCCTAGTGGGAAAGTATATTAGGGGGTCGCGGAACTAGAAAGG
Organism: Biomphalaria glabrata; assembly: GCF_947242115.1. Taxonomy (NCBI): domain Eukaryota; kingdom Metazoa; phylum Mollusca; class Gastropoda; family Planorbidae; genus Biomphalaria; species Biomphalaria glabrata. The sequence goes on from NC_074722.1 coordinate 10,559,480, forward strand.
TTGAGAACAGCTGTGATACATTTATATGTTTTCATCCATCTATGAAAATCCCCTATTACTTTCATACTAATACTTGAAGTTCTTGTATCTTTTCGAAATGTTCAACTAGAACAGAACTTTCTTAGATATAGAATGCACAATGGAAGTAATTTATAAATACTCTAATTTATTGATGATGCAGTGATGATGTATCTAAAGATACACTATCATACACTCACAAGTGAAGTTAAAGCATGGCCCTTTAACAAGTTCACATACAAAGGTCAGAGTTTAAGGTCACTACAAATGCTATCTCGGAGCTCTCCTGATCAAACATCTCGACACATTGTCCCATTTAATGTCGGCCTTGGTGGGAGACACAATACGAAGAGAGACATGTCACTTTCTGAGAGGCGATATTTGGCATGAGACAGACACTGTTCGCCCTGTCCAGCACAATACGAAGAGAGACATGTCACTTTCTGAGAGGCGATATTTGGCATGAGACAGACACTGTTCGCCCTGTCCAGCACAATACGAAGAGAGACATGTCACTTTCTGAGAGGCGATATTTGGCATGAGACAGACACTGTTCGCCCTGTCCAGCACAATACGAAGAGAGACATGTCACTTTCTGAGAGGCGATATTTGGCATGAGACAGACACTGTTCGCCCTGTCCAGCACAATACGAAGAGAGACATGTCACTTTCTGAGAGGCGATATTTGGCATGAGACAGACACTGTTCGCCCTGTCCAGCACAATACGAAGAGAGACATGTCACTTTCTGAGAGGCGATATTTGGCATGAGACAGACACTGTTCGCCCTGTCCAGCATAATACGAAGAGAGACATGTCAATTTCTGAGAAGCGATATTTGGTGGGAGACAGACTCTGTACGCCCTGTCCAGCACAATACGAAGAGAGACATGTCACTTTCTGAGAGGCGATATTTGGTGGGAGAAAGACTCTGTACGCCCTGTCCAGCACAATACGAAGAGAGACATGTCACTTTCTGAGAGGCGATATTTGGTGGGAGACAGACTGTTCGCCCTGTCCAGCACAATACGAAGAGAGACATGTCACTTTCTGAGAGGCGATATTTGATGGGAGACAGACTCTGTACGCCCTGTCCAGCACAATACGAAGAGAGACATGTCACTTTCTGAGAGGCGATATTTGGTGGGAGACAGACTGTTCGCCCTGTCCAGCACAATACGAAGAGAGACATGTCACTTTCTGAGAGGCGATATTTGGTGGGAGACAGACTCTGTACGCCCTGTCCAGCACAATACGAAGAGAGACATGTCACTTTCTGAGAGGCGATATTTGGTGGGAGACAGACTCTGTACGCCCTGTCCAGCACAATACGAAGAGAGACATGTCACTTTCTGAGAGGCGATATTTGGTGGGAGACAGACTGTTCGCCCTGTCCAGCACAATACGAAGAGAGACATGTCACTTTCTGAGAGGCGATATTTGATGGGAGACAGACTCTGTACGCCCTGTCCAGCACAATACGAAGAGAGACATGTCACTTTCTGAGAGGCGATATTTGGTGGGAGACAGACTGTTCGCCCTGTCCAGCACAATACGAAGAGAGACATGTCACTTTCTGAGAGGCGATATTTGGTGGGAGACAGACTCTGTACGCCCTGTCCAGCACAATACGAAGAGAGACATGTCACTTTCTGAGAGGCGATATTTGGTGGGAGACAGACTCTGTACGCCCTGTCCAGCACAATACGAAGAGAGACATGTCACTTTCTGAGAGGCGATATTTGGTGGGAGACAGACTGTTCGCCCTGTCCAGCACAATACGAAGAGAGACATGTCACTTTCTGAGAGGCGATATTTGGTGGGAGACAGACTGTTCGCCCTGTCCAGCACAATACGAAGAGAGACATGTCACTTTCTGAGAGGCGATATTTGGTGGGAGACAGACTCTGTACGCCCTGTCCAGCACAATACGAAGAGAGACATGTCACTTTCTGAGAGGCGATATTTGGTGGGAGACAGACTCTGTACGCCCTGTCCAGCACAATACGAAGAGAGACATGTCACTTTCTGAGAGGCGATATTTGGTGGGAGACAGACTGTTCGCCCTGTCCAGCACAATACGAAGAGAGACATGTCACTTTCTGAGAGGCGATATTTGGTGGGAGACAGACTCTGTACGCCCTGTCCAGCACAATACGAAGAGAGACATGTCACTTTCTGAGAGGCGATATTTGGTGGGAGACAGACTGTTCGCCCTGTCCAGCACAATACGAAGAGAGACATGTCACTTTCTGAGAGGCGATATTTGGTGTGAGACAGACTCTGTACGTCTGTCCAGCACAATACGAAGAGAGAGACATGTCACTTTCTGAGAGGCGATATTTGGTGTGAGACAAACATTGTTCGCCCTGTCCAGCACAATACGAAGAGAGACATGTCACTTTCTGAGAGGCGATATTTGGTGTGAGACAGACTCTGTACGCCCTGTCCAGCACAATACGAAGAGAGACATGTCACTTTCTGAGAGGCGATATTTGGTGTGAGACAGACACTGTACGCCCTGTCCAGCACAATACGAAGAGAGACATGTCACTTTCTGAGAGGCGATATTTGGTGTGAGACAGACACTGTTCGCCCTGTCCAGCACAATACGAAGAGAGACATGTCACTTTCTGAGAGGCGATATTTGGTGTGAGACAGACACTGTTCGCCCTGTCCAGCACAATACGAAGAGAGACATGTCACTTTCTGAGAGGCGATATTTGGTGTGAGACAGACTCTGTACGTCTGTCCAGCACAATACGAAGAGAGACATGTCACTTTCTGAGAGGCGATATTTGGTGTGAGACAGACTCTGTACGTCTGTCCAGCACAATACGAAGAGAGACATGTCACTTTCTGAGAGGCGATATTTGATGTGAGACAGACTCTGTACGTCTGTCCAGCACAATACGAAGAGAGACATGTCACTTTCTGAGAGGCGATATTTGATGTGAGACAGACTCTGTACGCCCTGTCCAGCACAATACGAAGAGAGACATGTCACTTTCTGAGAGGCGATATTTGGTGTGAGACAGACTCTGTACGTCTGTCCAGCACAATACGAAGAGAGACATGTCACTTTCTGAGAGGCGATATTTGGTTTGAGACAGACTCTGTACGTCTGTCCAGCACAATACGAAGAGAGAGACATGTCACTTTCTGAGAGGCGATATTTGGTGTGAGACAAACACTGTTCGCCCTGTCCAGCACAATACGAAGAGAGACATGTCACTTTCTGAGAGGCGATATTTGGTGTGAGACAGACTCTGTACGCCCTGTCCAGCACAATACGAAGAGAGACATGTCACTTTCTGAGAGGCGATATTTGGTGTGAGACAGACTCTGTACGCCCTGTCCAGCACAATACGAAGAGAGACATGTCACTTTCTGAGAGGCGATATTTGGTGTGAGACAGACACTGTTCGCCCTGTCCAGCACAATACGAAGAGAGACATGTTACTTTCTGAGAGGCGATATTTGGTGTGAGACAGACACTGTTCGCCCTGTCCAGCACAATACGAAGAGAGACATGTTACTTTCTGAGAGGCGATATTTGGTGTGAGACAGACACTGTTCGCCCTGTCCAGCACAATACGAAGAGAGACATGTCACTTTCTGAGAGGCGATATTTGGTGTGAGACAGACTCTGTACGTCTGTCCAGCACAATACGAAGAGAGAGACATGTCACTTTCTGAGAGGCGATATTTGGTGTGAGACAGACTCTGTACGCCCTGTCCAGCACAATACGAAGAGAGACATGTCACTTTCTGAGAGGCGATATTTGATGTGAGACAGACTCTGTACGCCCTGTCCAGCACAATACGAAGAGAGACATGTCACTTTCTGAGAGGCGATATGTGGGATCGGGGGAGGAAAGGAAGTAAAGTAGGCCAGTGCTTCTCAAACTTTTATTACTGGCTCTTCCCTTGAGAAATTTAATATTTGTTCTAGCCAGCTTGGGGTCTGGGGGTGAGCTGTAAGCTCCCAAGTGAAGATTCTGGAGATTTAAAAAATGTAATTAAAAAGAAAAGAAACTAAATGACAATTGAAAGTAAAGATCCCCTTTTAGACCTTGCGATATATGGGGGCAGATAATGTAAAGGTCATCTGTTTCTGTTAACGAGGCTGTCATGTAAGTGTAAGAGATTCTTTTTCCAAGAAGAACAAGTGTCCACAAATCTGGGCAGCTAAGTGCCCTTGAACTTGGCTTGTATTGGCTACCTATGAATGGGGCTCGAGGTTCGACACCCGGCTTCGAGCAGAGCTGTGTTTACTGAGCGCCTACAGACAGCACGGAAAACCTTCTCCCAGATACCCCCTTCCCCCACCACTGGTCCACAAATGAGATTGGACCATTTCGTTCTGAGCATGCTATAAGGATTAAAGTCATTCATCATTGGCTTCCTTCAGTCGTAGAACGACTATGGTTCATCTCCCACACTTCCTCTTGTGGCTGTGGAGCCCTATTTTGGAGAGACACTCCCGTCCACAAATATTGCTGGTTAAGGTGACTTTCGCTTCGGTGGTAGAGGAGCTGGCCATTTTTCACATTGTCCGTTTTTCTTCCAGGGCTGTTAAAGTATTAAAGTAGCGCTATATAAAAGCTATAATTATTAAATCGATTATCCGTTTACACAGCACATGCTAACTTAATAACTAAACTACCTCTCTCACAGTAAGTAGGCCTACATCAAAATTGTATATAGCTAGAGGAAATTTCTATCGTATCTGTAAGAAAAGTACGTCTTTTCCAAGGCCAAAGTTCAAGGCTATATTGATATCTATACATTAACAAACTAAAAAAAATGCGATTACTATTACACTGATTGATAGTTGATATTACTTGATTACTTTATTGGCCCAATTATTAAGTGATATCTACTCTACAATAATTTGTATAAATGAGTAAACTTAGCTGTCGTGTTTGATTTTGTATGTCTGTAATTAATAATATGATTGATTCTAGCCCCAGGTGTTCATTCGCTAAAAACAACTGACGAACGCCTTTAACTATTTGATGCACGAAATAAAGTCTTTCTTTTTTAAATTAAATTTGTATAAGTGATTATAGAATTCTCATTGCGTTACGACCCAATACCTTTTGTGAACCAGTTGGGAAAGAAGTTTCTTTGCTGCCTTCACCAAACACAACTCAGCTCGAGTAGAGCTTTGAACCCCTTGATAGGTTGCCAAGTGGTTTTTACCTCTCAGCCACACAGAAAGAATGATGATCGGAATTAACTCTATAGTGGATAGCGGACTTAAGTATCATACATAGCATAAACAACACAGTCAATCTATAGTAGCATCTCTATAGTGGCATCAACTACACAACCACTCTATAATAGCATAAACTACACAGTAACTCTATAGTAAAATAAACTACACAGTCACTCTATAGTAGAATAAACTACACAGTCACTCTATAGTAGAATAAACTACACAGTCACCCTATAGTAGGATAGACTACACAGTGAGTCAATCTACAGTAGCATAAAGTACACAATCACTCTAAAGTAATTATGTAAAGGCATTTTTTTTTTCATTATGTGAATAGCGCACTTTATGTGTACAACTGTAAGGCAGCACTCGAACGAAACCTGGACCCGCATCAGAGCACAGGTCGGTCATGTCTCATTACTCTGGCTCAGGATTAGCTCACCACCAGAAGTTGACCGCAACCCAAACTGGCTCCCTGTAGACTCAAGAGGACCATATCCACGAAAACGCAACTCAAATAAATAAATAAAGCTGACAATAAACTTACCATAAACGAAAAAAAAACGTAAAGGAAAGTATCCCAATCAGACCATGCGGTCTATAGTGAAGATGATGTATAGGTCATCTGTTTCTGTGGCCCACAGTTAAAAAGGGTGTCATGTGGCCGGCACAACGACCAACCGGCATTACCTTTCTCCAACTAATGACAGGTACTCATTAAAGTTGGGTTGATTAAGAGGCTCCCTAAATATCCCGAAATTAATAGTAAACCTTTTGGTAAATTCGTTTGCAAGAGATTTTCTTCACCATCACTATACTGGTTCAAGTTGCACTCTGTCTTATAAGTACTCCAAAAGGAAAGGTGAAAGTAAATGTAAAGTTAGATGTGAACCTGGCCTAACTGATGTCTTATAATAAGTATCTAATTGACATAATTGTTTTGTAAAGGGTCAATCTCTTATTCAAAGCCTCAAGAAAAAAACATTTCCGTAAAAACAAAATAAATAAAAATTCTTTTAGTTTTGCATTCCATGGTGTTTTCAATATTCTGCAGTTCACACGATAATATAAAGAAACTACTTAGTAATTGTTGTTTTAAATTATGTTCAACTTATTTGCATAGCAAATAGATTTTTTCTTTATAAAAAAAAAAGTAAACATTTTTTTTTTGTAAATGTAGTATTTGGTAAGGCAGAACTTACATAACTTAGCAATGCATTTATAAAATTTACTTTTTTAAAAATCAAAAATCTAAAACCATTTGCATAAATGTGTTAAGTAGTGTTATATAGCTTATTAAAAAGCCTTCAGTGTTTGTTACCATTAATAGTGAATAGTTGTAAAAATGATGTAATTTTATGAAAAAACTGCTTGCATAATTGATTTAAAAAATTGGATTTTTCGCCTTCAGAAAAGACAAAATTAGCCGTTGCATCAAAACTTTGAATGATCTAAAATATCATGATGTCAGATTTTCATTTTCTTTTCTAGTTTCTGAGATCTAAATGGGACGGACAGACGGACAGACAGGCCACTCAAAAAACAACAGATGATTTTATTGTTGGGGGTTGACGCAAAGTGGGCAATTGTAAAAAGGGGTCGCGGAACTAAAAAGGTTGAGAATCGCTGCTCTATATCGACCACTAAATCTTCGACCTAATTATTTAGAACGTTAAGTCAAGTGACTTGAAGTGCTCAAGATGTGCAAGGGATAACACACGTGTAAGTTGAATGCCTACTGAAGTACCAGTGGGTAAGTACACCTTCACTTTCAAATGTTATTTGATACACATTTAAAAAAAAATCCAATTCAAACTTATGTAGTATAAATAACTTTTCTACCCTGCAGGGCCGGTCCTAGCAATTGCGGGGCCCTATGCGAAACTGATTGCGTGGGGCCAAGAATTTATATTAGAAATTGCCTGAATTCATTCTTTTCTAAGTACAAAGTTGCGATCGAGTTAACTTTACTTTACGAACTTTGCAACCTATGGCATATTTATAAGTCAGTAACTATAAAAGTAAATAAGGTTTTGGAACTTCCGGTTAAGGGGAAAATTCGTCCTGTTATTACATTTTATTACATGAAAGCTGACACTGTCTTTTGTATCGCGGGTAGGATTGGCATTTTGCGTAATGAATGACACACTCAAATGACAATTTTATCTATTTTTCATGAGACTTTTATGAGTTTTCAGGAGATTTTAATAACTGCAGGACATTTCCAGAAATTTTTCGCATATATTTTGAAATTAATAATTACACATCAGAATTAACGCGGGGCCCGTTGCAGTGGCCTAAGACCAATTGCACCTCGCCTCCATTACTAAACTTGGTGCAAGGGTGACAGGGAAGTGACGATGAACGGGCTTCAAACTCGGGACCATCATGACGACCACTGTACTTGGCAGCAATTCGGTTGTACTACTGAATATACATTAATTCTATAAATCACATTTTATACCCTATTCCACATAACCATACAAACATTAGCTGAATATATACAAGAATTTCAAGATTTAAGTTAAGTAAACGATATATGCTAAAAGTTCGATAATTTAAAAGTTGTATACGCCTAAAAAAACACTCAAGAGAATTAAATTGTAGAATACATATTTACATACTTCTTACATTTAGTCTAGGACTTTATCTTAATTAATAAAAGTAGCTAGTTAGTGGTTATCTTTTTAGCTAATCATCAGTCAATCCTCTTTTACAATCGATTATTACTAACAAAAAATACAGATGTTTTGTATGAGTTTGACTTTGAAAATGGATACGAGCAACCTGTGAGCATAATTTATGTAATTACTAATAAAAAAGGCATTGAAGACCATTTAGGGATGGCTGCGGTATTTCACGTGATGACCCAAATAGGAGTGTAGTTTTGCCGGAGCTAATACAGACGAAGACCTGGTTCGCTAGGAGTCTAGTTAAGTTTTTTTTTTACGCCATCTTAGTATTGCCCTTATTTTGGATCTCGATTGCTTATCCGACTGCCTTTGTAAGAGTTTTCCAATAGACACAGACTGCCAGTTGCTTCCCTCCATGTCAGACCAATAGTAATAGTTTCTACGACCTTTCCATTACTGCTATGCGTCCTCATTTAAGCTTGTAGAAAAATGTTTAACAAAATTAATCAAGATCAGCATAAACAATCTTTACATTCAGTTTTATTCACGATATGAAATTATCCAATTCTACACCCTGAACAACTCTTAAACAATGTATACTATTTTTTTTTGACCTTATAGCCGTCCAGTCGAGAGGTCACATCAAAGCTGGTGAGATGAGTCTCAAGTTATTGGCTGCTTTCTGCTCCCTTGTCACCGTTGGTGGAGCCGTATATCCGTTCCAAAACACAAGTCTGCCATGGGATGACCGCGTGAACGACCTGGTGTCCAGGCTGACCTTAGACGAAATTCAACTTCAAATGGCTAGAGGAGGGACTGGGCCTGGTGGAGGTCCAGCTCCTGCTATTCCAAGACTAGGTAAGCATCTTACTTTATTTATACTTCTATCTATCTATCTATCTATCTATCTATCTATCTATCTATCTATCTATCTATCTATCTATCTATCTATCTATCTATCTATCTATCTATCTATCTATCTAGCTAGCTAGCTAGCTAGCTAGCTAGCTAATCTATCTAAAAAGAGGGGAAAATAAAGAGAGAAAATTGAGTGAGAAAGAGAGTGAGAGAGAAAGAGAGTGAGGGAGAAAGTGAGTGAGAGAGAAAGTGAGTGAGGGAGAAAGTGAGTGAGAGAGAAAGTGAGTGAGAGAGAAAGAAAGTGAGAGAGAAAGAGAGTGAGAGAGAAAGAAAGTGAGATAGAAAGTGAGTGAGAGAAAGTGAGTGAGAGAGAAAGTGATTGAGAGAGAAAGAGAGTGAGAGAGAGAGAGTGAGAGAGAAAGTGAGTGAGAGAAAAAGAAAGTGAGGGAGAAAGTGAGTGAGAGTGGAAGTGAGTGAGAGAGAAAGAGAGTGAGAGAGAAAGAGAGTGAGAGAGAAAGAAAGTGAGAGAGAAAGAGGTAACCAATTACCAACTAGTTACCATCAAACGAAGTATTCCAATGAATGTATTTTGTACTGGACTCCAGGTATAGGGCCCTACGTCTGGAACACGGAATGTCTGAGGGGGGATGTGAGTGCCCCTGGTACTGCCACCGCATTTCCTCAAGCCATTGGCCTGGCTGCAACATTTAGGTACGCACTGTACACACCTATATACACAATATAAATTATAGACATGCAATAAAACACATATTAAAGCTAAAGGTTGTAGATAATGTGTCATTCATTTTGAATTCCTCTTTATATTTGAGATACTAGCGTTTATTTTTAATTTAATTTTTGTTTAATTATTGAAGATTGACAATTTTTAAAGTTATTCTTCATAAAAGAAAAAAAAACCTAACACTAAAACAACAGCATTTGTCTAAGTGTATTTAATATATAGATCTATTTATTTTTAGGATAAATTTTCCTTTCTATTCTTTAATTAGATTAGACACCTAAGGGAGTTATTTCACGAAATATGTTTTTTTTTATAAACGCATTTACTGCCCCTGAAATTTTAATTATGAACTCTTTTGTTTCTTGCGTTAATTAAAAATATAATGTCTGATTAACTTCATAGCGCTTTTACTTATTAACAGATTTACTGCCGCCGAAATAAAAATTACATATCAGTTTTTAATCACATTAATAAAAAAAACAACGTCCGATTGATTAACTAATATTAGTAGTATTATATAAATTACATTCACAATCCTCATCCAATACATAACACTTTTCATCATTACAAATGGGTTAATGGGCTAAGCTACAAAGTATAAAAATTATCACATGGGCAGATTAGTTCAGTAATAAGATGAAGTTCCCTTTTCAGACCTGTATAGGGCAGATTATGTTACGGTCATCTGCTTCTTTAGCCGACGTTTAACAAGCAGGGTGTGATGTGGCCAAGTTCCCTTTTCAGACCTGTATAGGGCAGATTATGTTAAAGTCATCTGCTTCTTTAGCCGACGTTTAACAAGCAGGGTGTGATGTGGCCAAGTTCCCTTTTCAGACCTGTATAGGGCAGATTATGTTAAAGTCATCTGCTTCTTTAGCCGACGTTTAACAAGCAGGGTGTGATGTGGCCAAGTTCCCTTTTCAGACCTGTATAGGGCAGATTATGTTACGGTCATCTGCTTCTTTAGCCGACGTTTAACAAGCAGGGTGTCATGTGGCCAAGTTCCCTTTTCAGACCTGTATAGGGCAGATTATGTTAAAGTCATCTGCTTCTTTAGCCGACGTTTAACAAGCAGGGTGTCATGTGGCCAAGTTCCCTTTTCAGACCTGTATAGGGCAGATTATGTTACGGTCATCTGCTTCTTTAGCCGACGTTTAACAAGCAGGGTGTCATGTGGCCAAGTTCCCTTTTCAGACCTGTATAGGGCAGATTATGTTACGGTCATCTGCTTCTTTAGCCGACGTTTAACAAGCAGGGTGTCATGTGGCCAAGTTCCCTTTTCAGACCTGTATAGGGCAGATTATGTTAAGGTCATCTGCTTCTTTAGCCGACGTTTAACAAGCAGGGTGTGATGTGGCCAGCTCATCGACCAACCGTCTTTACTTTCCCCAAATAAAGGTTGGGTGGACTCTGGGGCGCCCTATAAATCCCAAAATTCCATTCCATTTACAAGTCTTCACCGAGATTCGAATCTAGGACTCCAGGTTCGGAAGCCGAAGCCAAGCGCCTTACCACTCAGCCACGCCGCCCCCCCCGGGGCCAATATGATGAAGAGTGATTCATAATTTCAACTCTTTTTTTTTTTAAATTTTGAGTTTGGAAAGTGCTTACTTAAACTTTATGGTCTATATATTTACTGAATGCTCAATGTTTTCAAACTGTTTTTCTATAGCCGTGATATTGTGGGTAGAGTAGCTGCGGCCACTGGTCAAGAGGTCAGAGGCAAACATAATGATTTTGTGAAGCAAGGACTATTTGTGAGTCATACGGGTGCTAGCTGTTTTAGTCCAGTTATTAACATAGCCAGAGACTCACGATGGGGCAGAATTCAGGTAAGAATCAAATCAAGTACCAACATTTTAACAAGAAAAAGATCTTTTGCATTTCATTGTTTTAACTGTAGAAGCTTTAAAGTCTTTTTATTCCAACAGGAAACTTACGGAGAAGATCCCTATCTGACTGGTCAGCTCGCGCAAAGTTTTGTGTTTGGTCTACAAGGTTGTTTATTAATTTAGTTTTCTAAACAAAAAGTTTACTTTTAAAACGTTTGAGGAAATGAGGAAACATTGAGGATTTAAACCAGTGATGCCCAAAATACGGCCCGCGGGCCAGATCCGGCCCGCGACGTGGTTTCATCCGGCCCGCCGAAACGTCTGCACAAAGTGTAGAAAATTCCAACCCTCTCGTTTTTTTTTTGTTGTTTGTTTTAAAGGTTGAAAAATGTATCTTACCTACGTTAGGGCCCTGACTTTTTCTCTGACGACATTTAATATTTGTATGTTTACGACATTGGAGAGTCCAAGAAGCTCTAAGTAGACTCTGAATTTAGAATCTACCATAAAAGTGACACGGATCTTTAGTTGTTTGTGGAACATTATAATAAGCCAGCATATTTGTTTTATAAAGAAAGTAAGGCCTTTTTTTTTTTAAACATATAATATAAACGGCATTAAAAACCAAATATGGCGGCATTCTTGATTTGAGCCGCAAATACAAATATTGTTAAACTACACCTCGAGATCGGAGGATCGATGGGAATATTTACCAAAAAGAGACAAGAAAATTAATCGTTGGTAAAGCTAGCTACAATGTTGCTCACATTTTAATTAGAGAAATGAAGCAATTTTTTGACGCGTAAAAAAAAAAAACAAAAAAAAAATTCCAATATCCCATTTGATAATATAAGTACTAAATCCACAAGTTTCTCATGAAATTTTTTTTAGGTCAATGTCATTTAATTTTTGTACATTTTTAGTCATGTGGCCCGCGACACAAGTGTCGGAAATTAAAATGGCCCGCAGGTCGAATTAGGTTGGGCATCACTGATTTAAACGATTAACTAAGCAGTGTCAAGGTCGCTGAATTGAACTTTACTGTTGCCAACTGAAAAAAAAAAGAATTGAGAAATAATTTGAACTAGATCAGAATGTGTCTTAAAATAAGTTTGAAGTCCTAGAGCTTCCTCCGTATTGAAATGATTGTGAAGGACAAACGCAAAGAACTTAGAGAATTTGATTCCACAGTGCCAGTAAGTGCATCAACCTTAAAGTCATTATAAACACTTCTTATAATTTGTACAATGGATACACCCAAACAGGTAGCTATTTATCCTTTTTTTTCCCGCCATGTATACAAATCTTCAATGAACTTAAAAATTTAAAAAAAGCAGTTTTTTTAGAAAAGAGTCAAAAATAGTCGTAAAAAGATAAACCAGCAGTCCTGATAACTCCTCCATACTCAAGCCCCAATGTGTTTGCGATTTATTTATCATTCAAGTCCTGTCCATAGACATATACTTGCCTTATCAGGTAAAATCACTGCTCTGTGTATAGCAGTGATTCATTTTAGTTTCGTTTGGTAAATGGCTTGTGCCGTCATAAAGTGCGCATTTTTAGCGGCCCCCGAAAGGGGAAAAGACGCTATTGTGTGGAATGTCTGTACGTCCGTCCGTCCGTCCCGTTTAGATCTCGTAAAGTAGAAAAGATTGTGAAAATCCGACATCCTAATATATTAGACCACTCAAAGTTCTGATGCAACGGATACTTTTTTCTTTTCTGAAAGCAAAAAATCTAATTTTTTAAATCACTTACGCAAGCAGTTTTTTTTTTCATAAAAATACTCCGCTTTTACGACTATAAACTATTAATAGTAACAAACACGTAGGCTCTTTAGTAGGGAAGATGAATATTAATGCAAATGGTTTTAGATTTTTTGTTAAACAACTATTTTTTTACATTTGTATTGCTAAGTTTAGTAAGTTCTGTCATAGACCTACTAACTACTACATTTATACCAAAAAATGTTGTTTTTTTTAAAGAGAAAAAATCTATTTAGTATGCATATAAGTTGGACATAATTTAAAACAACAATGAATAAGTAAGTTTTCATATTCTCGAGTGAACTGCAGCCTGATTCCATAGACATAGTACACATAACTAAAGGAATTTTTTTTAAAAGAAATATTATATTTCTTGAGGATTTGAATAAGAGATTGACCCTTTACAAAACAATTAGATCAACTAGATATTCATTATAAGACATCAGTTAGGCCAGGTTCACATCTAACTACACATTCACTTTTTTAATGAAATTATTGAAACCTGCCTTATTACCTGCCGATTTTGAGTTTGTCTTTCCACACAAACTGTCTTTGTAATATTGTTCTCATTTGTCGAATGTTGTTAGAGCCGTTAATTCTACATTGCATTCTGTAGCAAAGAATTCATACAAATACAATACTCTCTGAATTTTTTCCTTTTGAAACCCAATGTCCGATATTCAGACCGCCTCTGATAGGCAACGAGAATCTTCCTAGGGATGCTAAGGGCCTTGAAGGTATCTATGACGTCAGTTGTCATTATCCCCTCAGGATATATTGAACTCCACGATTAGGTTCCCATATTATCTTTGTTTTTTCATTTCGGACTTTCTTATATTATTGGATAACAGTACGGCGATGTCAATGATTGTAGATTTTTTAAAATTATAAACAGCAAATCATGTCGATTAAAATTCACCATTTTGTTAGTCAAAATAGGCCTATCTTAGTAAAATAAGTGATCAGTAGACTCGAGAACTTCTTTTGGGGAGTATTTGCGATGAGGTAGAATATGTAAATAAGGTGTTGATTTACTAATTTCGCAACTTGTTTATAATGAAATTATTTTGTTTAAAAGAAAGTTTCTAAATGTTTTCAAATCAAATTCTTATTGTCTCTAGCAGAAGTATGCATACCACTCAAGTTTATCTTTAACTTTTTACGGGACATCTCTAAACAATGAAAAAGCATTCCTGTAATATACAATTAGTTATGTTCCGTATTTCTAATTAATGTGAATATGGATTAGTCTATTTCGAATTGCAGACATCAACAGAGCGTAAAGAGCCAATAACATGACTAAAGACAACCAGATCCCATGGCAACGTATTAAAATGTGCTTGAATATTTATAGATTCCTCTTAAAGGACTAAATAAAAAAGGAGCAATAGACTTTATCTTACAAGAATCGAAACAAATAACGCTAATTTTCGTTTGCAGGCAATGATTCCAGATTTATACAAGCCAGTGCAGGCTGCAAACACTTTGATGTCCATGCTGGTCCAGAAAATATTCCAGTGTCTAGATTCTCATTCAACGCCCAGGTTAGACCTCTGTTTAGCGTTTATGGAGAGGCAGGGTGGGCTCTGCCCATGATCCTTGATAGTATAGTCCCCTCTCACATTTTGATTGGTCCTAACAAACTAACATATAGATACGTATAATTACGCCACGAGAACCTGGTCTTTACTCGTCTAGGACTCGTCCTATGAATCTCTTGCTTCGAGAATTAGATTAACGAGACCAATCATCATAGCAGGTCTGAACACAAAACTTCGACGTTTGGCAACGAGCTATTGGTCTACGCTGACTACAGGTGGTCCCATCACAGGTGTGTGTTCATGCCTACTATTTACGATTGGTCTCGGGATGAACAATTGAATATGCTACGTAGACAAAAATTCTGACGATCTCATCTTTCTCTTACAAATCTTTCAGCATTACAACTGTTGGTTTCACATGACTCTCGGGGTCTTTGCTGTAACTGGTCAGCTAGTGGGACGTAAACAGTGAAAAGGACTTACTATCGTGTCTGCTGACAGGAAATTGACTTCGATTTCAAGCTTATTGAACGACAGCGATAGGGGCATCGAAAAATTCCTATTTCATCAGTAGTTGAGTGTCAATGCCTTCTGACCATTTCCGTGAATTGGTTTAAAAAGAGGGACATTTGTGATTCACATAAGAATAAAGAGTTCTATTGAAAAGCAACAAATAATGCCCAGTTATATGTACATAACACGTTGTTTGTTTTTAAACAGGTGTCAGATGAAGACTGGCATATGACATTCTTACCTTCATTTAAGTCTTGCGTGAAGGCTGGCACCTATAGTCTGA
>NC_074722.1:10577388-10604888 GCF_947242115.1 Biomphalaria glabrata
TACAAGAAAAAAATATAAAACCTCAAACACAATAACTTTTTTTTAGCTACTTTCATAGTAAGCCTTAGACTTTTAGTTCGCCGTATAGGGTGACGAGATTTCTACATAGAGATAAGTCTCAGGAAACTTCCACAGCCGCTACACAGCTGGTGCCTTCTGATTTTAGGTCTTCTAAGAGACGCCATGCTTTAGGCGTGGACGGTCCTGTTTTCATTTTCCTATTTTCGACCTCCATGCTTTGTCTGTCTTTGGAAGACGTCTTTCGTCTTGTCCAATGATATGTTCCGCAAACCCCTTTTCGACGTTCAGTCACATTCGCTTAAATGGTGAGTGCCAGTGCTGGATAAGACTTCTCTATTGGCGACATGATCTAGATTATTCTAGATATGTTTCTTCTAGAATCCTTGTCAGCCATTGTTGCTTTCAAACATACACTAAAAAAACGAAATATGTTTCCAATTTAAGATCTAGCATTTCTTGGGTAAAATTACTTGCTTCTATGACCATCAATTAACGAGGATGTTACATGGCCTAAACAGCGATCAACCGCATTTACTTTTGTAACTAATGTCAAGTAATCATTAAATTGGCTGGACATAAGGACGCTCTTAAAGTCCTATTCTTTATCGGGAATCGAGCCCGCGGCGCATTGACTCAGAGTTTCATCCGAACTGGCTCAGGCATTATGAAACAACTAAAGTAAGAAGTAGTTAGAAGCGGCCAACTAAACTAAGCAATGTCATGATGCTATAAAGAAATGAAATATCTCAAGAGTAACGTTTAATAAGCGTTTAACTATGTGATAACTATGTGTTGTTACCGCTAGTAAGTCGCTATTTCTTTTTTTTTCTTCTTTTTTTTTAATTGTTCGCCATTTTTATACATGGAACCTTTAATTATGTAATATTTCCTTAATATCGATGTATACCAATGTTTCCCAAACCTTTTTCCTTAACGAAACACTTCGCACATTCTGAGCATTTAGCAGAACATTTTGATTATTTTATAGAGAGATTGATTTACGTGGTGGCTTACTAGTTAATTATTTCAGCAGTTGGTGGAACACCTTTTCAGGCCTCTTGGAACACAGTTTGAGAATCCCAAATGTGTATCATACCAATGAATCACACAAACGGAAGAGTATAGCAATTGAATTCTGCATTGCAAAAGTGGTCACATAACTTAGCATAGTCGTTTAAAAATACATATCTTATGAAAACATTCTGTTTACCGGATACACCAAAACGCTAACTATTTATAGTTATCCACCATATATGACAATTCGAAGTATTGTTGACGTATTCTCTATAGGTGATTGGTCCAATGGCTGACAACGTGGGTCAAATTTTCGGTGACTACTCTCCAACCATCTTGCCCAGCTACGTGAAGACGCCACTTCAAGGGATAAGGGAGATCTTTCCAGACGGACAGAACCTGCCTGTGTGTCTCGATGGAAACCGCTGCCAGTCTTACAATGCTACCGCAGTGGCCGCCTCAGTGTATAAAGCAGATCTCGTCTTCGTGGTATTAGGCACAGGTGTTTGTCTATGGAACTTACATTTGAGTTATATAATGACATGTTTTCTTGTATTAGGTATTAAAAAATACTTTAGTGCATCTCCCATGCTATGGGAGGCTTAGTTCACTAAGCTCCAATCTGTTTTGGGAACCTGTTGGCGGGACGGAATACAGAGGAGTGGATCTGTAGGAGAGAAGGTTCCATGCTAGGTTTAGGCGTTCAGCAAATAAAATCAGCTCGAGTCGAGATTCGAAATCGGGCCTTTCGTTAGGTGGTAAAGCGGCTTATGCACTTTGTTTTTCCCAAAATTTGTCTCTGTGTTGTATTTGTTCTCTTAAAAATGTTTACCGTTTACGACGGATGCCAAGCTCAAACGGGTTAATTACCATCTCTTGTTATGTTTGACACTAGGTATTTAAATGAGTCAACTTCTAATGTTTGGCTATTCAGCTTTATGCAACATCTGGTGCTATCTCCGCCACAAACGAGTGCTTCAGCCCAGTGGCCTCAACTAATGATAAAATTAAACTAAAACAAAAATCTTGGCTCTATTAATATTTTACGATTTCTAAAGTTTTTCTTGCAAAATGAAAGAAAAAATATTTTTTTCTGCGCTATTTTGTCGGCGCTATTTTGTAGGGAACCCCACTTTATAGGTCGTCGTCTGAGTCTAAGTGAACATAAACATGAAATAGGACGAGACTATAGAAACAATAGATAACTATACATAAGCTCCTTACTAGAAGAATAATTACCGTGTTGGCTTGAGAAGACAGAAAAGGCTTTAGCCTAGGAGTTCGAATTCTGGTTGTTTCCCCCTCTTTATTTATTTTTATAAATGCCTAAAGGCTATTTGAGACTCGTGCTATTGGAAGCATTTTATAAGTAATGGTGGACTTGGAACCATTACCACTTCCGGCGTTAACAACCTTGAGAAACCTTTGCTTATTATACTGCAATTTAACAAAAATGCCAACAAAGAAATTCTTATTTTAATGCATGTTAAATTGTGTTTTTAATGCTCTTTCTAGGAACTGATATCGAAAGTGAAGGTAAAGACAGACCCGATGTTGAACTTCCGGGTCACCAGGCTGCTCTATGGATTGATGCCGCTTACTACAGTGAGTTCCTGTTAATAATGAGACACAGGGCCGCCGCAAGGGTTATGGCCGCCTGCGTGCGAATTAAAAAAAATGCCGCCCCCATAAAGACTTTGTGGCCTTTGATTAAAATCCAATTATCGTAGAC
The DNA here is from genome assembly GCF_947242115.1 of Biomphalaria glabrata. Taxonomy (NCBI): domain Eukaryota; kingdom Metazoa; phylum Mollusca; class Gastropoda; family Planorbidae; genus Biomphalaria; species Biomphalaria glabrata. Next base: position 10,580,156 of record NC_074722.1, read on the forward strand.
CATTCCATTTTTCCATTTGATATTCGCACCATTGTTGTACTCTCAAGTACAAATATGAATCATACACTAGAAACATTGTCGGATATACATGCCTAAGAAATCTGATATCTTGTTTTTTTTTGTGATAAACTTTAAAAACTGATATCGTTTTTTAGACACCTGGTAACCATTTTGAGGAAAAGGTCATGTGGCTACACAAGTAAAAAAATATTTAAAAAAAAATAAATTTTTACTTAATTTTAACTTATATAGTAAACATTCATATTTTATTAATTCATGTTTATGCCAATGAATAATTGTGCAAAGTTTCAACTTGATCCGAGAATGGGTATGGGAGATGTAACGTGTGCAAACTTTTTACCAGACAGACAGATAGAGGGAGTTGATATAAGCTTTGCAAAAATGACTCCAGTCTCATTTCATTTCATTTAATGTCTTTTTACCCCTCAGGTGGTAACGCTCCTGTGGTTCTCATACTGTTGAACGCTGGTCCCCTGAACGTGTCCCTAGCCGATAGAGCCGACAGGGTGCCGGCCATCCTGGAATGCTACTTCCCAGCCCAAGCCACCGGAGAAGCCTTGAGAAACATTTTAACCAATTCTGGAGACTTCGGTTCACCAGCAGGGCGAGTTCCTCTCACATGGCCGTACTATCAATACCAGGTGTGTGTAATCTTATCTTAGCATTCGTCAAGACTATCTTATCATTTGTTAAGATTCTCATCATTCGTTAAGATTATATTATCATTCGTTAAGATTATATTATCATTCGTTAAGACTATCTTATCATTCGTTAAGACTATCTTATCATTCATTAAGACTATCTTATCATTCGTTAAGATTATCTTATCATTTGTTAAGATTCTAATCATTACCTAAGACTATCTTATCATTCGTTAAGACTACCTTATCATTTGTTAAGATTCTTATCATTCGTTAAGACTATCTTATCATTCGTTAATATTATCTTATCATTTGTTAAGATTCTCATCATTCGTTAAGACTATCTTATTATATCTTTATTGAATTGTATTAATAATATAAAAAAAGTAAGTGTACATACTAGATTCTTCTCATAGGCGAGTAAGTTACCTGTAGGTTTTAACTATTACGAGGGTGTTGTGTCCAACACAAAGGCTTACCGTCTTTTCAGTATGAATGAGTGATCAGATACCCATTTGGTGCTGATAAACTCAGGTATGACATAAATGATATAAAAAAAAGCTGCCTAGTTTAACTTTGTTTTACAAGGAGCCGAACCAGGGACTTTCAGATTCCTGAACCAATGTTGAGCCACTAAGTAAACCTTCTTTATATTGCAACAAATAAAAAAAATTGCAAAACAAATAACAATTGACCAATAACAATAACAAAACAAACAAAATTCTACTCGGGTAGACAAGAGGACCATAGTTCGAATCCTTGGTTGGAAAGTACACCGTTTTCCTGCTCTTTGTGCGGTTGGTGGAATAAAGCATCAACTCAAACACACAAGGAACCATCTCTGGGATTGATTTATTTCACGACAGAAGTCCCTCTCAAACAGTACAGATTCTGAAAGACTATTGGTACCTTAAATCGCAGTAACACCAGATCCAGGCGAAATAGTCGGCTATCCTCTATTAAGGCTAGAACAGAGAGATTTAACTTTAAAAGTCTGGGTGTTCAGTTGTTGATAACATCAGGTTAATTATTACTCTTATTTTATTTTTTTTGATCAGATGCCGCCCATGGTGAACTACTCAATGGTTGAACGAACGTATCGCTACATGACGACTCCGCCTCTGTATCCATTCGGCTACGGCTTGTCCTACACTACCTTTAACTACTCCGTATTCTACTATGTGACGGCCATTAAGGCCAATGAGAGTCTGAATGCCTGGTTCAGTGTAACAAACACAGGGACCGTCGACTCGGATGAGGTCAGTAATCTGAATACTTGGTCTAGTGTTAACAACACAGGGGCCGTAGACTCTGATGAGTTCAGTATTCTGAATGCTTGGTCTAGTGTCAACAACTCAGGGGCCGTAGACTCTGATGAGGTCAGTATTCTGAATGCTTGGTCTAGTGTCAATAATACAGGGGCCGTCGACTGATGAGGTCAGTATTCTGAATGCTTGGTCTAGTGTCAACAACACAGGGGCCGTCGACTCAGATGAGGTCAGTATTCTGAATGCTTGTTCTAGTGTCAACAACACAGGGGCCGTAGACTCTGATGAGGTCAGTATTCTGAATGCTTGGTCTAGTGTCAATAATACAGGGGCCGTCGACTGATGAGGTCAGTATTCTGAATGCTTGGTCTAGTGTCAACAACACAGGGGCGTAGACTCTGATGAGGTCAGTATTCTGAATGCTTGGTCTAGTGTCAATAATACAGGGGCCGTCGACTCTGATGAGGTCAGTATTCTGAATGCTTGGTCTAGTGTCAATAACACAGGGGCCGTCGACTCAGATGAGGTCAGTATTCTGAATGCTTGGTCTAGTGTCAACAACACAGGGGCCGTCGACTCTGATGAGGTCAGTATTCTGAATGCTTGGTCTAGTGTCAATAACACAGGGGCCGTCGACTCAGATGAGGTCAGTATTCTGAATGCTCGGTCTAGTGTCAATAACACAGGGGCCGTCGACTCTGATGAGGTCAGTAATCTGAATGCTTGGTCTAGTGTCAATAACACAGGAGAGTCGACTCTGATGAGGTCAGTAATCTGAATGCTTAGTTTACTTTTACAAACTCGGGGACGGATTTAAAAAAATTGAACGCCTTACTTTTAGTTTTACAAAAACAGGAACTGTCGACATTAATGAATTTAGTAATTGTCTGCATTGCTGGATTCAGTGTTGCAAACTTAAGCAGTCTATGGAATCTGTAAGGTCTAAAAGGCTGGCAAAAAGTAAAAGTAAAAGTAAAAGTAAAAGTAAAGTAAAAGTAAAAGTAAAAGTAAAAGTAAAAGTAAAAGTAAAGTAAAAGTAAAATATAGAACCCATATCAGACCTTGCAATCTATAGGACAGATGATGTAAATGCCATCTGTTTCTTTGCTTGACCGTTATCTAGGTTGTCATGTGGCCAGCCCAACGACCGACCGCCTTTACTTTCACCATCTAATTTCCTGCACTTATTATAGTTGGTTGGACTCGAGGGCTTCATTCCGAAATGCCTGGCATTGTTTTCTGTTTACGTTTTTGTTTGTTCACTAAACTCTGGACTTTGTTCTGACTTAGACTTAGACTTAGATCCTTCCGCGCTGCTCGGCGCATTGATCGGCAAGCTGTCTACGTAAGGTTCTGTCACTTGCAATGTCTGAAGCTTCTTCCCACTTAATGTCCACTGCTCTGAAGTTATACGACACGTCCCTGATTACGCTTTCCTCTATTTGGCCCTCATGTCATCGCAACTCTTGGCATGCGTAATTCATTCTGTCAGAGGACTTGTCCCGCAACCCTCACCAATACGCTCAGGTCACAACCTCATTAAGTGGTCGGATCCCAGATCGGCATAGGATTTCCTTGTTTGAGACCCTATCTCTAGAACTGACTCCTAAAATCCGTCTTTGCCATTTTTGTTGAGCCACGTTTAGTCTTTTCTCAATTTTCGGCAGATGACGTCCATGTCTCACGAGCATACGTTGCTGCTGGGGTGACGATTGTGTTAGCTAGGTTGACCCCCCCCCCCCCTTACAATCCCATTGATTGACTTGTCCAAATAGGCCACAGACTATAGAAAACGGCCCCTGTCTTTCCTATTCGGCATACTTTGTTCAGTGTACAACTATAAGGACTGTTGATGTTGATTAGGTCAATAAGATTAGGGAGCCAATAGGGAGCATCCAATATCATTGCCTAGTAAACAAGTAAAGCACATCGTTCTACAGTTGGATGTCTTTGAGGAGATTGAACGTTTTTTGAAGACGATTTTACAGATCAAGTTTTCTTGTTTTATAAATTACAGAAGTGACTTAGAAACAAGAATTTTTTTTTTTTAAATATATATTAAAGAAAAAGACAATAACTCCATTAATAAACTTTAAATATAATAAAATATATTTTTAAAAATTCTAAATAAAAATGTGTGGTTTAATTCGGGTATCGTGACATCTTCAGATGATGTAAAGGTCATCTGTTTCTGTTGCCTGCGGTTAACGAGGGTGTCATGTGGCCAGCACAACGACCAACCGCCTTTACTTTTCCCAACTAATGTCAGTGTCACAGCTTTCCTATTCTATTTATAATTATAACTCGATAGAATCTACCTTAGGTCTCGATACGTCTAGGTGTCCCTGGTTCAGTTCTAGTTAACGAAATAAAACAATTAAACCACTAGATCAAACACATAAACTTTAATCAGCTTTACTGCATATCACACACGCTGGTCTCTCTCTGATCAACCTCTGACAACAAAACACACTTCCGGTCATTCGCGCAGAATGTAAAAATAGATTATATATACATACACACATTCATCCGTGACAGTCAGGTACCCATTAGAGCTGGGTGGAGTCAGAGGCGCCCGAAGACCCCGAAATTAAAAATCCCAGTCTTCACCAGGATTCGAACCCTGGACCTCGGTTCGTAAGTCAAGCACTTTACCGCCCAGCCACAGCGTCAACTGCCAGAAATGATGTATTTTCTGATTCGGCCAACGAGGATGGTATGTTTGTGGGATTATTTCGTATTATTTCGTATGTTCATTATAAGGACATCTAGCTCTAACACTAGACCAAAAGGTCTAGTCTAGATCTACTTGTAGATGTAATCTATATTAGGTATACGTAAAAATATAAACCACGCTTATAAACTCCAATAAAATTGAATAAACTTTCAATATACATTCGCATTTACAGTAATAGGACTACGTCATGTTGGCTCTAAACCTAGATATAGTCTTCAGCCATATTTACATTTATTTATTTTTAAATTTAAAAAAAAAATATAACGGTCAAACTAGAGTTTTCCTCGTGTCACCAACGAGCTATTTTAATTCTTTTCTCAGCGATATACATTAACTGTTAAATTTCTAGGAAAATCGTTAAGGCCGTTTTAGAAATCAGCTGCCGTCCCTCCCACCCAGGCTCCTCGAAGAGCTGACAAGAACAGATAATTACGTCCCTGACTAATCCGTGTTTTAGTAGAGGAACAAATTTGTAATTATAGTCATAAGTAGTCATCGTAAATGTCTTCATAATCCATTATAGTCCTTGCTATTAGTTTGAATTCCATTTACTTTTGCCACAGGTTGTCCAGTGCTATATCAGCTGGTCAGACAGAACACTGCAGGTGCCGAATCTGCAGTTAGGCTACTTTGATCGTATCCACATCAAGGCTGGACAGACTGTCCAAGTTGAGGCTACCATTCCAGGCGAGGTCATGGCTTTCAGAGATCAAGGACAGTGGGTGATAAAAGCTGGTTGGTTCTAATTTCTTGTTTATCAATCATCACAGGACTTCTCAAATTGTGGGCCTGGAACGTCAAACAATGGGGTAGCAAAGGCCCTTTTTTTAAACACCAAATTAAAAAATCGTTTGTATCTGTATTGCAGTTTAAATTCCATATCTGAGTATCAATTAACAATGTTTAAAAAATAATGCATGAAATTGATTAACTTTGATTCCACTCTTTGCTATGAAATTTACACTGGGGCTCCTCCTCGGACCCCGGAAAGAGAATAGCAGCGCCGAAAAGAAGCTCAAGCTGTCTAAGAGGGGGGTGGGTGCGAAAATAAATGTTTGGTATAGGTGGGCGTCACTATGAATAGTTTGAGAAACACTGAACTAGTAGATCCAGTGACATTCTAGTCGAATTACGTCTCGACAGGTGAAGAATTTTGGGAGTGGAAGTAACATGTTCTGTCTATTTTTCTCTCTTCAAACCATAGCTGGAGACGATTTTTAAAGTTTAATATAACTTTCTGTTTAAAACTCGTAAGACACAACTAGACGCAAGTTTCTATAGACCCACAACACCGTGAAGCCGCTAAATAAGAAACATTTCTAGACAGTACTAGACACTGACTGAAATTCTGGAACTAATCGATCCCATGTACTTTATAATAGTTTGTGATGGTCGATGATAACTATTCATATGAATATCTCCAGCTCTTACCAGACACAGACTGCTTATTTTAGAATTCAATGGAATAAGGCGGCCCCGTGACAAACAATCAGTTGTAAACTTAAGGGGGGTAACTCAAGGAGGACAGGTCTTTTTTCACAGGACATATCTCATACAATATAACAAGGTCTGCCTTGATCATAGTCACTAAGGGGATACCCAGATTAGGTTTTTTTTTAGATTCTTATCTTATGTTAAAATTAATCTCTAATCCCACAGGAGGGGGGGGGTGCAAGCTGCCACCCATGGCTCAAAGTCGTAGCCTCAACTTTCTTGTTGTAATATTAAAGAAAAGAAATGCCCCCTGATTCGAGCTATCAATCGATATTAAGTGCACAGTAAATACTTCTTTTTCATGAAATAAAAAATAAGAAACTAAATACGTGAACAAAGTATTTACTCTACACATTGTTAGCTTTATCCGCGAGGACCGTGCTTCCCTACGTTCGATCAAACAAAAACTGCAAACGTTGGCTGTGGCTGCCGAAACTGTCAATAACTTTACTAATGCATTGCTTTTCGTCGCGATGGACAAGCTGGCGATGAACGCTTACCTCTCAGCTCTGATATCCTTCTTTGCATTGCAGCTTTTACATCGTTTTAGGATGAAGAGAAAAAACAAGTTGAACTGACCATTATTATTGCTCGAAAAGTGAGACGTAATGAAGAAACTTAAGAAATAAGATATGTAATGTATAGCCATGTTCTGTAAGAACTCCCAAAATCCAAACATGTGTTATGTTTTCTCAGTGTGATGTCGACCGCGAATTCTCGGCAGCAGCAACTCAATATCCGGTATCAGGTTTTTCTGCCAGCATTCTCTCCTTCCTCAAGATGATATCTCTGTCGTGTATCTCAGGATGGTCAATTTGGTTTTTGATTATGCCATTAAGGATGTGCTGTTGAGCGGCCACTATGTTAAGTTAGAAAGACTGCAATACCGTGGAAACTGGTTCAAGAACAGATAACTAATTAACGACAATGAAAAGTCAAATGCAGTTTGTTTGATTTCACTTGCAGTCGTTATTTTAAGATCCGCCAAACAGTCAAAGTTGAGACTTAATTCTCGAATAGATTCGTATTTTTCAGTTCATCGTGTCTCACACAAAAGAGGTGAATTTAGCACCAACGCTTTTGCTAGGGACAGTTACGGAAAAAGAATACTAGCCATCAGGGGGCAGCCTTGGCCGAGTAGTTTGTCCATGTCTAGACTTTACAATGACTTTAGGCACATGCAGTGCGTCTCTCTGAACCACAGGAGCTAAACCAATGAAGTCGAATACAACCGCAATCAACAAAACAAACACTCAAAGACATCTGCTCAGTGCCTGAGATATCTACAAATTCTTCACTAAAATACCCAGCAAATGCAGTTATTCATGAGGTACTTCTTGGTTTCTTGCTGCTTCCAGTGCTCCTTTGATCTAAATCAACGATTTGACTTGGACGTTGGCATGAGAAGAACTTTCTTGTATCTCTTCTTTTGTAAACTGGTGGACGTGTTTCACCTATTTTATCGAGCGCTGACACCAACCGCAAGACGTAAATACATTAACACTCTTTACTTTTGTTTAAAGAAACTAGAACATTTATCAAATTGAAAGAAAATTGACAAGGATTTCTCCTCCAAGGCAAAAAAAAAATATTTTAGACCTTAACTAAATATAAAAAGTAATTGTGGCATTTCACGTCTCGAGCCGATTTTTTCCCTTTGCAATGCAACTTCTTGTGTGAAGGCCAATCCTTTGTACTTTCACCCTTCTTTCTACTACTATTGTGTATGGCATCAGCAATCCAGGACCTTTCCTTTAATGCTTGCTCTTCATGAAGATCTTTCCAGTGCCACTTTTACCAGCTGTTAGTGTCGATTTTGAAGAGCTTTATGTGGCATGTGCATACATCAGTATAGCTCAGCAGTGGATGACTTGCGAATCTCCTGCCTTCTGTTAAATCACCATACAGAATGTCTTGTGAAAGTCGATCTTGTGGCATTCAGAATAACTAAATCTATGTGTAAATGAAAAAAAATCGTCACGACTAACATGCTATAGAATATTTGACAACCTTTGTAGTGCAAAGAATTGCAAGCCTAGAATAAATCGTACATGGTCGGACATGAACTACAGATTGGCCTATTCTAGTTACAATAATAGCATATCTTTACAACTGTACTTAGTGGAAGCACTACTTGTTAAGTTAATACACTTTATAATATTCCAATAACAGGCTTTTAGATTTAGACGCAGAAGACAATGCGCAAACGTTTTTTGAACATTAATTTATTAAGCTCTTGAATCAATAATACATGGGCGCCCACAGGGGAGTGCATGGTTTTGCACTTGCACCCCTCTGGAGTCTGACTAAATCTACATCTACGTAATAACAACAAAACAGATCTGGAATGTGTATTTCGTTATTAAATATTTAAAAAAAATGGCTAAAATGTGGCTACTCGGAATTCAGAGGCGTGCACATACATGGTTGGTCATCAATTCCTGATACGCCTAGGCTAATCTACTATTACATTAACCTGTGAAAGCACTACTTGTTCAGTTGCTTCTTAGAAGTTAATTGATTTGATGGTCCGAAAAAATGACTAGAATGCTGGGGGGGGGGGGGGGGGGGTTACAAGTGCACCCCCTTGCACACCCCTGCGGGCGTCCATGCTCTCGTCTCATAATTATTATTTAGCAATTTTTATATACATAATCTAGAAAGATCTAGGTCATCAATCAACAAGATGACTAAAATAACAGACTTAAATTATTTCGATCTATGATTTTCGAAACATTATCTCAATAGAAACTAGCAGAAATGGCTTTAAGTCGAAGATTAGCCTGAATATATAGTTCTGTGATTAATAGCGCATTCTTTTACAAATCCGCAAAATGGTATTGCATTATTACTTAACTTTAAAAACTAAAGATCATTACTTTCTTGATATAGAATACCACCATACAAATGTTTTTGCACCTAGGGCTTGTAGAAACGACTTAGATCTAAACTGTATTTTTCCATCACTGATTAAATTATTTTTATTGGTAAACATTTTCCTTCCAGGCCTGATGTACTTGTACTGTGGTGGGCAGCAACCTTTCCAGAAAAAATCAGCACCTTCCAATATGTTGTATGGACAGTTTGAGATTATTTCAACACTTCGAGCCAGAATTTTGTAAACGCCATATGGCCGGTGTACACGTTAATTTTCAATAAGATTTAATTATTGCATATGAGTATTTTAACTGGCGGCTGGTATCTTGAATTTTAAATGTAAGATGCAGTTATTGTGACGGAGACTGATCCAATAAACAATTGTATTTATATGGACACAGCTGAACTACTTCATCGACTTCTTTGAAGATTAACCCATTGATTAACCCATTGATTAACCCATTGCTGCTTGCACTTCGGTTCACCCTTTTATTTACTTTTACAGCTTGTGACCTCATTCACCAAAAAAAAAAAAACGAACGGTCACGTGATGACCATTGATTAAAAACAACGAAAAATACTGTCACTTGATATCAATTGTTGATTAAAACATTTAGTTAGTAAGTTGTATAGAAGAGATAGGGAAGCACGTGACTCAATGCTGTTTATTTACGATTGGTGAATGAGGTCCATTGCTACCTACTCACTGAAGCTTCTATGTGTGGTGATACTGCCACGTGTCTGTCAGACGATGTATCAGACAAAAACAAACCTTTTTTTTTTACAAAGCTTATATCAACTCTGACTGTCTGACTGACTGTCTGTCTGTCTGGTTTAAATTTTAAACAAGGGATTTCTTCCACTTCCTTTTCTAGGGTGAAGTTGAAACTTTGCAATTAGTCATTGTTCTTAACAAAACACGAACCAATAAAAAATTTACTTATTAATTCATGAAATAAAGTGAAGTAAAAATTTCCCCTTTCAGACCTGGCGATCTATAGGGCAGATGATGTTAAGGTCATTTGTTTTTTGGCCAACGGTTAAAGAGCAGGGTGTTATGTAGTCAGCACAACGACCAACCGCCTTTACTTTCCCCAACCTAAGTCAGGTACCCATTTAGAGTTGGGTTGACTTAGGGGCGCCCTAAAATTTCCCGAAATTTAAAATCCCAGTCTTCATCGAGATTCGAACCCAGGACCCCAGGTTCAGAAGCCAAGCGCTTAACCACTTAGCCACCTTGCCCAGTGGTAGCTTATTAAATTTGTTTGATATCGAAAAGGGTAAATAAATATTACAGTATTGAGAGAAATGGCTGTAAAATGCGGAGTTCTTCCTCTTAGATAAGCTTTGTTTTTTTGTTTTGTTTTGTCTTTTAAAGCATTTAAAAAAAATATTTTGGTTGTTTAATTCATTCTATTATTAGCAGCTTAAAATCTGGCGTAAAAATGTCCCCCCCCCCCCTCTCAAACGAAATCATCTACTTCACTTGCTTGTATACTTTATCATAGCACTGGAAGGTCAAAGGTTTCTTTATCGATGTCTTTATATACTATGACAGAAAATCTGAGTTTCAATATTATATCAGAACATCCCCAGTGTTTACTTTGTCTGTTTGCAGACGTGTTTTACTTTCCATTTCGAGCAGACATGACCAGAATTTCCTCAACTGGTTTGTACTATATCCAGTTGAAACGTTAGAACTATATTTCTTATTGTGAACAGTGCCACTCCGTACGTCAAATACCTGGGATAGAAAGCTTTCAACTTTTTGACATAAAAAAAACCCTGGTCCCCAGTCTTAATGTTTTATCAAGCGTTTTTTTTTTTACCAACGTTAAGAGTGAACACTGGCAAATTTCAAAACAAACAAGCCGCCATGTCATTTTGTTTTGTTATCAATGAATGTGACATATGTCAAAAATCACAGTACGTGTATTGTACCGTTGTGACCGACTTGTAAATTCACTAACAGCAAGCTTGAGATGTTTGTCACCTGCTTGAGTTAGAGGATGTCATGATCTATTTTTAGCGCCCCACCTTAGAAATGCAATGTTGACGTGGCAATTAAGACTCACGCCTGTTTCGGTTTACTGATCATTTAAATCTCGCTTACCAATCACCATCTATCTATATATATAATTCTCCTCTTCCCACAAGAGTTTGACGAGAAGTAAAGGAAAGATCACTCTCTTATTTCTGCGTAGTAAAAAAAAAAAGGGGGGGGGGGGAGAAGAAATAGTATTCACAAGACACAATACAATGTGACCGAGAAGTCATGGAAAGATCACTCTTTTTTATTTCTACCCCACGTAGTTTTAGCGGCGAAAAAAAAAGAGGGCTGGGGAGGAAAACAAATTATCTACTCTGTATTCACCCGTCACTAAATAGCAGGGCCGGACTCAACCGTTGTGGGGCCCTATGCGAAACGGATCTCGCGGGGCCAACTTTTGGGTAGGAATACAGATAATAAGTGAAATTTAAGAGTTTGTATTAGAAAATAAATTTCTCTTTTCATTTTATTCATTCTTTACTACGTACAGAACTACTTTACGAGCCTTGCGTGTAGCGAAGTCATACAGTATATCATAAAAATTATATTTCCTACATAGATCACGCTCAATAGCAAGAATTATCAAATGTTTCAATCTATCTACGAGAATTGTTGACCTCAAGTAATTCTTCGTTAGTTTGATGCGCGAGAAGCTTCTTTCACTAGATTCCACAATTACGGATATTGCATAATGCCGTTTTTTTTAATCGCACGTAGCATTGGCGTTTTCCATATTGAATGACACCCCAAAATGACAATTTTTGTCTATATATTTCAGGAGATTTGTATGAGTTTTCAAAAGATTTTAATAATTTCCGGATATTTTATTTCTACCCCACGTAGCTTTAGCGTCGAAAAAAAAGAGGGCGGGGGAGTAAAACCAATAATCTACTCTGTATTCACCCGTCACTAAATAGCAGCGCCGGACTCAACCGTTGTGGGGCCCTACTCGAAACGGATTTTGCAATTTCAGGAGCTCCTGGTAAATCGACAGGAGGCCGCGGGAAATCTGTTATAAGTTATAAAATGGTTTAATTTAATAATTTATACACCTTGAATTAGCGCGGGTCCTATGAAAGTGCGGGCCTGCTGCGGTCGCATAGGCTGCAGTGGTCCAAGGCCGGCCCTGCAAAATAGCGGCGTATGCTACGCCGCCGGTCGACTAGTATTTGATATTTGGAAAACATTTTGAACAGGGCACTTCTAAGGTACATAAGTCATCCTGTAGATGAACTTTTGCTTTACAAATTGAGATCACAAAATGTCGGTGTGTGTGTGTGTGTGTGGGCACAAACATAAAATACCACAGAACTCAAAAATACATTAGACATACTTTTTTTTTTTTTAAGTGTCGAAAATATTTAATAAAGTCTCATTACAAATGTGCTTAAAATAGCACTAGAATAGACACTCACAGACACACACACACACATGAACTGATACTTTAAATCAAAACAAACGTAAAAAAAATAATATGACCACCATTTTCTTGCCCACACATAACTATGTAAAAGTAAAGTAAAGTTCCCCTTTCAGACCTTATGGACTATAAAGCAACTGGATAAAGGTCATCTGTTACTGTGGCCTACGGTTAACAAGGGTGTCATGTGGCCAGCACAACAATCAACCACCTTTACTTTTCCCCAACTAATGTCATTAGAGCTGGGTGGACTCAGAGGCGCCCTGAAGATCCAGAAATTAAAAATCCCAGCCTTTAACAGGATTCGAACCGGGGACCCCGGTTCGGAAGCCAAGAGCCTTACCGCTCAGCTACGGCGCCGCAACATAACTATATAACATGTACAAATTTCATCATTGATTACCAAGTATTCCAGATACTCAGTAGATACTACAATACATTCGAAATTTCAAACTATATTCTACTACTCAGAATAATTAACAAGTTGAATAAAATCTTTTTAAAAAAATTACATCGTGTAAAAAAAAAATGTACGTAGACGCATTATGCCATAAGTATTTTGTTTCAATTTGATTCGTACAGTTACCCTTTTAAAGACTTGGGAGTACCGGTACATAATGAAAAGTAAACTCTTTTTAGAACTAACTGCAACTATGTCTTCATATATCGCTATGAAAGTGACTATAAAAACATGTAGCAACAATCATAAAATAATATATGTCTCTACTACATAACTTGTTTGTATTTCGAAAGAAATAAATAACATGCAAAGAAATGAAATATTCTATCACAATAATAGTAAAGCGGCGAAGTGTAATCACACGGTACAAATAGTCCTTAGCAATGCAAATAAATGTTGACAACCCGTGAGGCTTTAAATGAGAAAGATGTAAATGAATAATTCAGAAGATAATGATGTAGAAGATAATGATGTAGAAGATAATGGTGTAGAAGATAATGATGTAGAAGATAATGGTGTAGAAGATAATGATGTAGAAGATAATGGTGTAGAAGATAATGATGTAGAAGATATTGGTGTAGAAGATAATGGTGTAGAAGATAATGGTGTAGAAGATAATGATGTAGAAGATAATGAAACTGGTAAAAAAGTTGATATTCTGGTAGGTCTACATAATTCTTTAAATAGACGAAACAGGCCTAATGAGTTCGTTGGCAATAATAATTGTTTTTCATTAACTTTAGTTCTCTTAATAAGTGTGTACCAGCGGCGTCACTAGTGTTGGTGTCACCCGGTGCGGTTAACGCAAGTTGTCCTTCCACCATACCAGTAAATTTCGCCCAATCAGAACTATCGTTGGTTTGTACTAATTATTGAGCAATATTTATCATAATTATTGACATACAGCGATCTACCAAAAGTATTGATTGTATTGATTTCTATTTTTTTTAATTTCGTTGTGTAAGAGATTTTATTAATAGTTATTACATACATTAAAATATAAGATTATTAAAGCTAGCAACAAACTTATCATCTACTGAATACTTTTATTAAAATTTAAGAATTCCTAAGGAAGAAGTTATTCTCTGTACATCTAGGTTTGTAACGACTGAATGCAACAATGTAATCTTTTGTAAAATTCATTAAATTTATTAAACTAAAAAAAAAAATATGTTAATAACCATAACATTCCAAACCATAAACGATTTAAACTTGCAAACGTATTAATAATTTTATCAAATTATAATTTAATGTCCGATTGTTATACAAAATCTGTTTTTAATAGACAAAATTATCAGAACTGAAAGTCAAGTCTGTTTTAATGTCTATCTCCAATATATATATATTTAAAAATAGCTTTTATGAAGCGCAACTTTCATGCTTATAGCATGCTCAGAGCGCTTTGGTCCAATCTCATTTGTGGACCAGTGGGGAAGGGGGTATCTGGGAGAAGGTTTTCCGTGCTGCCTTTAGGCGCTTAGTAAACACAACTCTGCTCGATTCGGGTGTTGAACCTCGAGCCCCTTTCAGTCAAGCCAAACACAAACGTACTTAGCCTCTTGGCCACACATCCCACTCTTTTGAAAAGCTTCTGTCACATCATGCTACAGACAGACAGACAGACAGACAGACTGCGCCTTCATGACTCCGTCATAGAACTCCCACGATGCAAGTCAAGATGCCAAGTTGGTAATAGTGATAGTAAGTAAGATAAGTAAGTTCCCCCTTCAGACCTTGCGATCTATGGGGGCAGATGATGTAAAGGTCATCTGTTTCTATGGCCCACTGTTAACGAGGGTGTCATGTGGCCAGCACAAAGACCAACCGCCTTTACTTTTACCAAATAATATTAGGTACCCATTAGAGCTGGGTGGACTCAGAGGCACCCTGAAGATCCCGAAAGTAAAAGTCCCAATCTTTACCAGGATTCGAACCCGGGACCCCAAGCGCTTTATCACTCAACCACCGCGCCTTTTGACTGTACATGTACCGAAAAGTAACCATGTAACTTAAAAATAGTTTTTTTTTGTCTAAATAGCAGCATGGATAACATGGTGACATATTCAATCAAGATGAAAGAAAGCTGATTTGCGTACAAAGCTAGGTAGAGGACTAAATAGTTGGCGTGTAATTCAATAGATCAACCCATCTGTGCAGTTGTTGGCACTTGTCTGTGGTAATTTCCCCAGTGGTTGATTTATGAGGTTCTGACTTGTTTTGGGAGGGTCCGAGAGCCTTTTTGATTCCTTCATACATCCCTCTTATGTTGCCCACTTGGGCTGCGAGCTGAATATTCTTACTGAGCTCTACCCAATAGTCATTGTCACAGATCCTTGCTGTCCTCTGTACAGTGGCTCTAGCTTCTTACAGATTTAACAAGTTGCATTGGGTAGGTTTAGCCTTGTATGTAGCGAGTGCGTCTCTCTTTGCTCTGATGACAGGTGCTAAAATAGCTGACTTAGAGTCAAACCAATCATTTCGTTTTTTTAATTTTTCTTCCAAAGATGTCCAGGGAAGTCTTTTGTATGGTGGACTTGAGGTGTTCCCATTTTTCTGTTGCTGTATTTCCAGAGACATTTTTATACTCGTTGAAAAGATTCCGCAAACTGTATCTGGAGATTAGGGTGTCACAACTTGCTTACATTCGATTGGGGTCTTCCAATCTGCTTGGTATGGTGGATTTTTTTAGGGAGAAGATTAATCTTACAACATACCAAGGAGTGATCTGTGTCACAGTCTGCACTGTGATAGGACCTGGTAAGCTTGACAAATTTTAAGCACTTTCGTCTTACCATGATTAGGTCTAGTTGGTGCCAGTGTTTGGAGCGAGGATGCCGCCAAGATGCTCTATGCTGCTAAAAGTTTTTACACTGTATAAGAGCAAAGGTGACAGAAGCGACTGCGACATTTACAGGGGAATCTCCCTCCTAAGTATTGTAGGCAAAGTCTTTGCCCGAATGATACTTCCCAGGCTACAAAAACTCGCTGATCGGGTCTATCCAGAATCACAATGCCGCTTTCGCTCAGGGAGATCCATGATTGACATGATTTTCTCCATCCGCCAACTTCAGGAAAAGTGCAGAAAACAAAGGACGCCTTTGTATATTGCGTTCGTTGATCTGACAAAGGCCTTCGATCTAGTCAGCAGAAATAGACTTTTTTAAATGTTACAGTTAATAGGCTGTCCACCCAAGCTACTATATCATCGTCTCTTTCCACCAAAATATGATGGGTACAGTGCAATTCAACGGTGCCTGCTCCGAAAGTCTCAGTATAAACAGCGGAGCTAAACAAAGACGTGTCCTGGCCCCAACCCTCTTCGGAATACTATTTTCACTGCTAATCCACAACGCGTTTGACAAATCCACCGAAGGCATCAATCTCCATTCCTGGTGGCAAACTCCTAAATATTGCCAGACTGAGGGCCAAAACTAAAATCAGAACCACCCTCGTAAGAGATATGTTATTCGCTGTAGTGGCACACTCCATGAGGAACTTCAGTCACTAATGTCCCGCTTTTCTCAGGCCTGTAAAGAATAGGGCTTAACTATTAGCACGAAGAAAACAAATGTTACGGTACCACCTGCTACCGCACCACCCTCCATCCTCATAGACGATAACAAGCTGGATGCCGTAAATGAATTCTGCTATCTTGGATCCACAACTCAAGATGACCTGTCTCTAGAAGAGGAGATTAAAAAACGCATAGGGAAGGCTGCCTCGACCTTCGCTAGACTCAGGTCAAGAGTTTGGGAAAACCAGAAGCTCACTACAGTGACCGAAAAGGAAATCTACAAGGCATGCGTTATGAGTACACTACTGTATGGCAGTGAATCATGGACCACCTACGCAAAGCAAGAGAAAAGCAAGAGAGAAAACTAAACTAATTCCATTTGCAATGTCTCCGTAGGATCTTGAAAATCACATAGAAAGAAAAAGTGTGCAATACTGAGATCCTTGCGCGAACAGGTATTCCTAGCATCTTTACAGCCCTAAGACAACGCCGCTTGCGCTGGCTTGGACATGTTCGTCGGATGGAGGACAATCGCATCCCAAGAGTCATCCTCTAAGGACAACTCGCGACTGGCTCAAGAAAAAACTGGTCGCCCCCACCTCCATTACATAGATGTAATAAAACGGGACCTCAAATCAGTGAACATCAATACTGACCCTTGGGAAGACATAGCTCTGGACCGCACCAGATGGAGAGAGACAGTGACCGAGAAAGCTACGGACAGCGAAAGAACATAGGCCTCAGCTCTGAAAGAAAAGTACAATCCGAAAAAAATGGCCAGCTCATCTACCGCCGAAGCGAAAGCCACCTTAACCTGCGCTATTTGTGGACGGGAATGTCTCTCCAAAATAGGTCTCCACAATCACATGAAAAAGTGTTCGAGATGAACCATAGTCGTTCTACGACTGAAAGAGGCCAACTTATTCAATAGAGAAGAATAAATTAACCTGTTTATGAGTCTCGTCAACTCCTGTTATTTGAAGCAGTCAGGTCAACTACTAAATACCAAGGAACGAACTACAAACTACTGGCTGGGTTAGTAACCTCTGATTCATAATGTACACGGGGGAGGTATTCTTGGGAGGCACAGGGCCCTTATTTTCAATATCCTCTTTCTCCTTTACTCTATTGGTAGAGAGACACTAAGAACATTGTAAAGGAAAACGAACATAGTTTTAATGATTACAAGAAAATGTCACGTGCACAGTGACCCACCCCTTGCCCTGCCTAGATTCCCATAGCTTGTATGGTTCACGTGTCAATTAGCTAGGGACCCCTTTTGAAAGATCTGCATTTTAAGCAGTTATTTAGTTCACATGAACGCGGTAAGTTGTCCTCATGTGAAGTCATCCAGAACTTTGTTTGCTATTTGGTGGAAGGAATTGTTTTGTTGTCGATGATACAGTTCAAATGTGGAATCCTCAAACCTGTAACTGGTTCATTAACTTCCATACATTAAGTCTTAGTTTGTTAAGGAATGATTTTAAATAGAAAAAAAAATTAATTACCACCATTTGATTAACTAATTGGTTAAGTTTTTGATTGATTCGTGTAATGCCTTCGACTATGAATAAGTTCGCAAAATTTCAACTAGAACCAAGAATAGAAAGTGGGAGAAATAACGTGCTCAGCAATTTTCCCAGACAGACAAGAGTTAAAATGATGTTCCTTTCTTTCCTTCATTTCCCCAACTGGTCCAGATAAGTGATTGGATCATAGCGTATTGAAATAGCGCTAAACAAAAACAATTGGTACAAATATTATTAATCGCACAGATTTATTCTTGTTTAATGGTACAATTACACTTCGTACAAGCTTTTTTTTTTTAAAGAAATGTGTATGTTTTTCTTGATTTTTAAATTTTTGATTGAATACCGGACCGTTGTACGAAATTACAGAAACACATTGGGAATTCTATGAGTTGGATTTGTTGTACGTGTTGGGAGTGTGTGTGGTAAGTGTGGTAAGTGTGGTAAGTGTGGCAATTTGCATTAACCACATTAATCAAGATCAGGAAGTTTTAACTTCAAGATTGGACTCGAACTCGAACCCTAGCTGTGTTTGCTGAAAGCTCAAAGGCTACACGGACATCTTCTGCCAGTTACCTCCTCCTTCCCCCACATGTCCACTAAAGGGATTGGAGTACGCCCTTGCACGTGCTAGAGCAGCATGAAAGGCGATCTATTTTAAAGCAATCCTAGCAATAATAATAACTTGAACGTAAACATGGGGTTTATACTATGTCGCTGTACTATTGCGTGTTAAAGAAAATAGATATTTAAATTGATCTGGTTTCGCTAGTACAGACAACAGACTGCACTTCCGGCCGAGCTTTTCAAAGCAAGTCGTAAACTTGGATTCATTCCACCTGGCCATTCGGTTGTCCACTGAAACATAAGTGGCCCCAACTTTTTGGGCCACAAAGCCGTAGACGAAGACGTCATCAATCCAAAAGAAAGGAGTCAGCCTCATCGTTTCTCCCATCCTGCTCACAAGGTCAGGGGTCACCAACGCTAAGTAGCCTCGGCAGTGCGGGAACGGGAAAGTGTCTTCGGCGATTTCCGATGTCTTCAGGAGCCACTTCCCCGTGCGCCACACGATGTCGTTCTGGACGATGTCGCAGGTGATCGTGTTGTTGGTGACGTCGTCCAGGCCGCGCCAGTGAGAGAACAAGTTATGAACATCCATGAACACATCGTCATCCGAGCGAATGAGCAGCTTCAGGCCGGAACAGTGTTTGTCTATCCACTTGTAAGAGAACATGGCTTTGTACGTCAGGTTCTTGTAGGCGTCCAAGAAACTCCCTTGGACCAAATCTCCAAAAGTAAGACTTTCATTGGTCAGTTGGGACTGGAGGCTTGGACTTTTGACAAGACCGATAAAAAACAGAACCTGTTTGAAACAATGACCCAAATATTACATTAAAATTTTAGTTCATATGCATGCAAAACCAAAATATAATTGGCAATTCAAATGTTATATATTTTTTAAAGTACTTTATACATTCAGTCTTCAATCTTGTAAGGAATTGCACATTACAGAAAAATAAAACTTTATATACATACAACATCATGGATTAATGTTGTATGATGATATACTTGTAATACATTTAAAAATGAACAATTTTTTTCTAATTTAAAGCCTTTGGTATAACGGGATGTTTGTAGATTAAACTGAGACCTAGAAATCAGTTATAAATATGTCTAGTAAATTGTGCTGAATTCTCTTAGGTTAACACAGACACACACACACACATAATACAAACTTGATGTTTATCCAGGAACATATCTTAACTGGATTGTTAAGTTATTTCATATTGTGTTGTTGTTTTTTTTTAAATTAATGTCGCTAAATGTGAAAGTAACAATACCTTAATCTTGTACGGAGAAGTCTTCTGGTAGTCTGAATACAACCATCGAAACATATCTCTCTTAGCAACATTGTTTGGGGCTGAGTGGACCGCCATTATAGCGTCATAGGAACTGGCGTTCTGACAACTGGAGTCATTGGCCATCACTGTCTAAAAACAGTTCATCGTTTTGTTAACAAAGTATAAAAAGAAATGACAAACAGATTTATAATGCACAGTTGATTTAAAAAAAAAATATTATGTTTAAAATTTACATAAAAATAAATTGTCGAGGCGTTTTAGTTTTTATTAAAAAATCCAGTGAAAGCCGGAGAATAACGCTAGTTTACAGTTGTAGAATGTGAGACCAGTAGTTCAAGAGCGAGTAATTCTATTTTTTATATGCAATCTCCCATTAAGTCATTGTTTGACTTTAGACATTTTATTCAGTTATTGTGAGTCTTACTTCAACTTTTTCTATCTCATGCCTATAAAGCAGACTCAAGATTTTCTGACTTTATTTTCTAATCCGTTCTTCAAGTTTTTCCATCTCACTCTTTCATCTCACTCTTCCATCTCACTCTTCCATCTCACTCTTCCGTCTTACTCTTCCATCTCACTCTTCCATCTCACTCTTCCATCTCACTCTTCCATTTCACTCTTCCGTCTCACTCTTCCATCCCACTCTTCCATCTCACTCTTCCATCTCACTCTTCCATCTCACTCTTCCATCCCACTCTTCCATCTCACTCTTCCATCTCACTCTTCCATCCAACTCTTCCATCTCACTCTTCCATCTCACTCTTCCGTCTCACTCTTCCACCTCACTCTTCCATCCCACTCTTCCGTCTCACTCTTCCATCTCACTCTTCCATCCCACTCTTCCATCTCACTCTTCCATCCAACTCTTCCATCTCACTCTTCCATCTCACTCTTCCATCCCACTCTTCCATCTCACTCTTCCATCCCACTCTTCCATCCCACTCTTCCATCTCACTCTTCCATCTCACTCTTCCATCCCACTCTTCCATCCCACTCTTCCATCCCACTCTCTTTTTCTTTTCATTATTAATCATTCTTCTCCATTCTTTCCCAATATATGTAAGGCTCTAACTTCATCGCGTTATTTAAAGTTTGAAAACATTGTAGTTTGAACCTACCTGTAAGTATTTTTCATAAGTTGAGCTATCCGTCAAATTGATCAGATATTTGTAGTATGATCTAGTCCTATTCACTTCAATATGAGTCAATAACTTGATTGTTTTTTGCGTTTTCTTGTCCTGAGTTGGTCTTGAAACTGTATAGTCATTCAAAAGTTTTGGTTTGACCAGATTTTTAGTCCCTGAAGTGTTCGTTTTTGGTAGTTCTTTGCCTTGAAGCTTAGAAGGAATCGTCAAAATGTTTAAAGTCTTGGGCATTTTAATAGTTTCAACTTTACTGTCATAATTACTTTGAGGATCAGATACTGGATTTGTTCGGTTCGCCTGCTGATTCCCCCCAAGTTCCATGGAGGGAGCTATTATATACACGCTGTGTGTGTGAGAAGGGTAGAAGAATGATGTCAAGTGAAATGCTATCAACATTGCGATGCCCAGACTTATCAGCAGACGACGAGACCGATACAGCTTTCGAAACATTTTACATTAATGTCACCAGTCACCTGGTCAAATAAAGTAGAAAAATATTGACAAAATTTCTTAACACGAATTATTTAAAAAATCTATAAATACACTTGTATTATGGAAAGAGAGACTTATTAAACGATTCTTATCACTAGATTCTAGTATTTCATGTCTGTTTAAGGCCTGACATTGCTACAATAGAATGCGTCGTAAATTCTGGCATATAATAATGTTAAGATAATGGATAAGATCATAAAGTAGATCTACTAGCAATAATATGTCCTTTACATAATGTCTGTTGGTGGACAATGTAAGTGGTGAAAGATCTATGTGGAAGGTATCTTTGAAAGGTCTCTGTGGAAGGTCTCTGTTGAAGTTCTCTTTGAAAGGTCTATGTGGAAGGTTTCTGTGGAAGATCTTTGTGGAAGGTCTCTGTGGAAGGTCTCTGGAAGGTTTCTGTGGAAGGTCTCTGTGGAAGATTTCTGTGGAAGGTTCTGTGGAAGGTTTCTGTGGAAGGTCTCTGTGGAAGGTCCCTGTGGAAGGTCTCTGTGAAAGGTCTATGTGCTAGGGTACGATTCGGGTTAGGTTAAAAAAATGTAAAGATCCCATTAAAAAATTTTGCATTTTGGCGAACTCAAGGCTTATGCCATCCACGCAGTCGCGTCTCTAGTGGTTGGGAGGCGTTCGGGTCACACCGGGTACTATCCATCAGGATGTGACACCAAAGTGAACAAATGTCAGAAATTAAGAAATGTATCTACAAAAGTTCTACCATTGTGTACCAATCAACAAATGTAGTTGTGTTCCAAAACAAGGAACATAAAAATACTTTTTTTTTTTCAATCAATCCCAACTTCTTACAGCTGATGGTAGCCTATCATTTCTCATTCAAATATTTCTTGTCATGCTTCATTATTGTAAGACGTCTTGTTATGCTACATTATTGTAAGACGTCTTGTTATGCTTCATTGTTGTAAGACGTCTTGTCATGCTTCATTATTGTAAGACGTCTTGTCATGCTTCATTATTGTAAGACGTCTTGTCATGCTTCATTATTGTAAGACGTCTTGTCATGCTTCATTATTGTGAGACGTCTTTCCTGTGAGCTTTGAACAATGACGCTCTTCTATTAACAATGATTTTACAAGGGTACGCCTTTCATGTCTGCATAGATCATAAGGCAGTGTACAAAATGTTGATGTACATAAAGTTTAGTCAAGTTCCCCTTTCAGACCTTCAGCTCTATGCATGTCAATTTATTTATTCAACTCTTTACAGCCGCGTTTCTCAAACTGTGTGAGGCGCGACGTCCTACCAATATGGGCGGGACTTCCTGACAACCAGAAGGGTCGGTGGACGCAAGGTTGTTCAGTTTTCTTTTCAATCGACAAGTTAGCATTATTGTCATACTAAATCCATGTTTTAAAAAAAGGTCAAATGAAAATGTTTCAAAATTTTAAAATATTTTAAGTAAGACTCGTCTCATCTTCTAAGCATAACCTTTACAAATGTGTTCCATTTTCCTCAGAGGCGTTGGCAAGAATATTGACTCAATCTTTCAAATGTGAAAAAGTGGTTCTTCTTGACTTTGTTTTGTCAAAAATGGTCGAATCTCTGGTAACTGTTATACATTGTAACACGAAGATGACCTTGACAAGACGTATTAATTAACACGAAGATGACTTTACGACTATCTTGCCCATTCACTTCAAAAGCCCCTGACATAATGTCCAGTGGTTTCCTTCTTTATTAGACCTGATTTGACTCGTGTATTGATTAAGCCATCTCACCACTTTTTTTTGACATGAACTCTTCTTACTAGGAATAAAAGTTTTGATAAAGTGTGTTCTTAAGCCCGGAAAGCAAGAAAACGCTTGGCTTTGGGGCTCCGCTCCGCTGGGAAAACCACAGCTCTTCAACAGTCCCCTTAAAGGATGGAGAAGAACCTCTGCCTCTTTAATACTACCCGAAAAAAAAGTTTTTTTTTCTCTGTTTACAAGACACTTATTGTCTACGAAACATTTTTTTCTATGTCTACAAGACACTGTCTTCGAAACATTTTTTTCTGACTATAAAAAAAAAAGACTGAATGCGCTAGTTTAAAATGAAAATTCATTAAGTGAATTTTAATAACAAACATATTGAAATAAAATGCCAACACAATAATTATATGCATGTACGTTTCTTTTATTCTTCATTACAACCATAAAATAATTAGGCAGAACGTGCCCCGGGCACGCTTCCCTGCCTCAACGTGGTGCCCGGGTGGAAACTATCGTGAGAGGGGACGGGTAGGCCAAAAGGCAGCACAAATAGGTTCCTGTGGGAGTGCCTAACAGGTTGTGAGAACAACCTCATTGCTCTGTGCGGGGATGTAAAAGCGCTCCCATAGCGATCTGTCAACGTCCAGGCGCCGTCCCTCAAGGAGCCGTTACACAAATGGCGTGTCCCGCACGGTTAGCCTGGTAGATCAAAGGAAAATGATGGTGGCCCCTGTGTACGCGGCCTCCGGCCTCATCTCTAGTCCGCGAGTCCGGAGTGTCCGTACCACCGGAAGCGAACGCAAAACTAAACTTCGAGTCTAACCCCGAGTCTCGACCAACGTCAGACAGAACGATGTATGTGAAATGTACATGACAATTTCTTATGGCAGAACTTGCTGGTCCCAAACTGTATCTAGTATTTGCCGTTTCCTTTGGACCAATCAGCAGCTTGGAGAGAGAGAGGGGGGGTATCTGTGGAAGTCATCGTTCCGACTTTGAGATATTCTTGTTCTCATTTTGTCAACGCCTTAAACCTTCGCGGACCCCACTGTGATAGTTAACAGGCTCCACTGGCCAAAGGGAGCACAAGCGATTTTTTTCCCTCTAGGTCCGGTAGGGGGAGGGTGCCACTGGTAAAATGTAGAAAAACACTGCTTTTACTGGTGACAAAAAAACATTTGAGTCGAGTGCGATAATTCCCGATGAAGCCGTGTTAAAAAAATCTTATCAAAATACAAACAAAAAAGAAACATAAGATAAACTTTATTTTAAGATGATTTTATTTCTGACAATTACATCCTTCACTCCAGAGTTTCACTGTGTGCCAATTAGGTAGTTAGTTGTATTCCCAAAGATATACATTAATTGTGTTATATTTATAGGGAAAATCGTTTGAGATGTTTTTACAATACTCGTCTACCCAGATTTGAACTATTAAAATCCATGATGCAAGCTGAAAGATGGAATTATGAAATAAAAAAAACGAACAAGCAAACCCAAGACAGATAATATTGTCT